>NW_010518688.1:893-4993 GCF_000687285.1 Phaethon lepturus | reverse complement strand
GTTTCTGTGATATCTGTGATATCTGTGAAATTGATAAATTTGCAAATGATATCACTTGGTTGTGATGATTGTAGGACACTGGGAAAATATTTATAACACTGTGATAGACATTACTTCACCGGAGGTGTGTAAAAGAAACCTTAAAAATACTATGAATTTTAATTTGTCTCTTACCGTTTTAAAACATTGGTAGAAACAAACAAAAATCTTGAACAGCAAGGAACTACTGTAATCTTTCTCAGTAGAAACAGTAACAATGATTTTTATCTTTCCTTTGCATAATGAATCCAGTTAATATAAACTAATATAATCTGAAAATGCACTGCAGACTGGGGTTTTTCATTTCTGTTTGTTGCTTCTTCTCAGCAAGCAAAAGAATTTCTGAATCCTCATTTTGTATTACTTGTTGTTATGCTTCCATTTTAGTTTGCTCTCCCCTTATCTTTCCCAGTCTCACAAAATCTTCTTTTTGAAATGTGCCTTTTTCCTTCCCACTTGTCTCCTCTCTTAAATAACACACAATAGCTCAGGACTAGTAAACTGACAATATAACTGCGTGAGAAAATGAAATGTGTGACATGTCTCATTAAAAGTTCGTGCAAATTCTTGCATCACTGAAGAGAGTTGCTTTAAATGTTACATTAAGGATAAATTTAAATAAGTGACTCTCTTTGGTGAGTAAAATCTGGCTCAAAGCCATGACAGTTCAGTCTGGCAACTAAGAGCATACTGCACGGGACATGAGCTAGTGAAGGTCTGAAAATGTTTTAGAACAAGTGCAACTAATTTTAAACAACTGCATCACTTAATAGTTCCGTTCATGATGCTTAAAATAAATATTTCCATTGTGGCAATTCTGTATCAATTATTCTCTGTTGATTTCAGATCAAATCTGCCCACTGTTGTGATTATGTTTAGAGAGCTATCGTTATTATTCTACAAAGTATCCAGTGAAGGTGCTAATACAATATGGGCTGTAGGAAACTTAGAGTGAAATTGTGAATCCTTCCACAGGTGTATTTTGGAATCACATGGTTAATATGATTACTTAGAAAAGAGCTAATGGGTTACAATTTGCCCTGAAATTTGTCCTCAGAATTAGGAGAAATTCAGGATTTATTTGAATAAAATCTAAAAGATAGAGCAATTCAGGAGCATCCTGAGGTCTCATATTTACTGTCATACATGGATTAAATTGAAATGTTTACAAATATATTACAGAAGAAAGTAGAAAAAAAATTCCTAGATTATACAAATAAAAATGATTATTATAAAGTAGAAGAGTAAAAATGTGTTTAATTAGGTAATATTGGAATAGTCTGGCATTTGGTAAAGACTGCAAAACACTATAAACTCTATTGGAAAGTATCCTATACATTATAGCATATTATATTAAGATAAAAAAACAACTTGAACTGAATTAATGCCTACAGTAAGAATTCCAGCTAAAGGCTGGTTTGTTAATACTGTCATGTTCTGGTCTCTAGTTATCTGAATACCAATCACTGAAAATTCATAAAGGGACTTCTGAATCTGAAATTCAAATAGAAATAGGTGTGAAAAATCTTAAAGTCTTTGTCTGGCATTGTCATAAATAATTTCAAATTCCAGAAGTAGTTTGTATGATAAAGTAGGATTGACTAACCTAATCTGCTCTCTGAATTTCACAGTAGCATCTTCTGCCTTTTTTGATGAAGATAGGATTAACACTTTGTATGCTACTAGAAAAAAGTCCACAACCTTAATATTCAGTTAGAAGATTTCAGACTTGGGTGGAATTGGAGGGGGGGGGGAGGAAAACCCACGTTCCTGTAATTTGCAGGTTTGGTTTGAATCATTGGAAGTTAATTAACAGAGAATTCCCATGTTGTAATTTTCAAGTCATTTTTAAAGCAGAATTACTATGTCGTTTATCTAAAATCTTCTGAAAGATTTCTTACTAAGATCTTTTACAGGTCTAAAAAGATATTGAGCTGAATTTGATTGTGGCATCTTTTCTTTAACTCATTTTATTTATGGTTGCACTTACCTTGAAGAACAAGGTATTATAATTAACTCTGGTTTTATTGTAATTGAAGAAAAAAATCCATCCTTTAAAACCTGTTTTTCTCTATGTCTTAGATTGGTAACTCCATTTCTTTTTTAAACATTCACATAACACTCCATTTTGTTACCCTCTTTAAATATTCATTATCTTCTGCTTAGCAGTAGCTTTCTTTTTCATTCATATGAAATCCTTCTCAATTTAAAAGTTTGTTCAACCAGTTTAGATAAATGACCAAATATGCAAAATTGTCTTTCACAGTAATTACAACTACTGTATGATGAAACAGGGATATATAAAATAAAACCATCATATACTCTGATTGTCTATACAGTGAGAAAAATTACATACAAAGTTCATATACCACTGACAGCTGAGAAGGGAGGTATTTCTGTGGAAGAACAGCAAGAAATTCACTGAAACAAGAGTTTGCAAAATATCAGTGACAGATACGAAAACAAAACCACATCTTCACAGCTGAACATTTTGTGCAATAAAAATTCTAAATGAAACAGATGTCTCTCCTTTTCTCAGCTTGGCCAACATGAATCACAGATGCCCATTAACCAAAATAACTGTAGGAAATACTTTATACTAAAAGTAGCAGAGAAGTATTTCGCAGGACTTTCTTCAAACTAGAGTAAAATGACAAAAGTTTGCAGTGTTAATTGACACACTGCTCATGCATTTCAGAGATAAGATTCAGTGTTCAAGGCTGACAAGCACATAGCGCTGTCTGTAGTCGTCTTGACTCCTCTAATAATATCTGTATTGAGTTAAGAGCTAACAAAATTAGGTATTCTCTTTCCTTGCATATATACAATACACATGTTAACTCTTTTAATTATGTCTAGAAGCCTTGTTCATTTTGTCTGTAGTTTTGTATTTCCTGATCACCCAAGAAGACCTTCTGAAATGTCATTCTGAATTTGAAGTTTTTCTACAATAACTGTGGACTATTATGTATATATATAAAATTTAAATTGGTTACCCATCCAAAGTCAAATGATAAATATTTTTAGAAAATGCAAACTCTTACAGCTTAAAGTGTTCTTCCAATCTATGCAGATTGGTATTCCTTATAAATATGTTACTCTGAGGTGTAACTATCAGCACCTTGAAAGCCTTTATGTGGATGTCTCAAAATCTGATATTCACCTCCCTTTCTAGTCTTTTGGCTAATACACATGTGAAAAAAACTAAAAGTTTGTATTTGGTGGGGGGTAAGAGATTAATGATTTTGTGAGTGGAGTAAGAAGAAAATTTTTAACTTCCAAATACGGTTAAGTAAGAATTCTTGACATACATATAGCTACAGGAGAAGCAATGGAAAACCATCAACATTGATAGTACTTTATGTATTAGACAAATAAGTATGTTAAAATTTGTTTACATACTGAACTGGATCTAAATATAATTGGTCAAAAGCTTCATATATTGTAGTGTAGGGATTTTCATTGTTTTCTGATTTACAGAATCACAGAATCATTAAGGTTGGAAAAGACCTCTAAGATCATCAAGTCCAACTGTCAACCCAACACCATCATGCCCACTAAACCATGTCCTGAAGTGCCACGACTACATGTTTTTTGAATACCTCCCAATGATGGTGACTCCATCACCTCTCGGGGCAGCCTGTTCCAATGCTTGACCACTCTCTCGGTGAAGAAATTTTTCTTCATATCCATTCTAAACCTCCCCTGGCACAACTTGAGGCCATTTCTTCTCGCCTGTTGGGAGGAGAGACCAACATCCACCTCACCACAACGCCATTTCAGGTAGTTGTAGAGAGTGATAAGGTCTCCCCTCAGACTCCTCCTCTTCAGACTAAACAAGCCCAGTTCCCTCAGCCGCTCCTCATAGGACGTGTGCTCTAGACCCTTCACCAGCTTCGTTACTCTTCTCTGGACACGCTCTAGCACCTCAATGTGCTTCTTGTAGTGAGGGGCCCAAAATTGAACACAGGATTCGAGGTGCCACCTCACCAGTGCCGAGTACAGGGGCACGATCACTTCCCTACTCCTGCTGGCCACACCATTTCTGATACAGGCCAGGA
>NW_010518688.1:0-711 GCF_000687285.1 Phaethon lepturus | reverse complement strand
TGTTAAACCTCATACAGTTGACCTCAGCCCATCGATACAGCCTGTCCAAATCCCTCTGCAGAGCCCTCCTACCCTCAAGCAGATCAACACTCCCACCCACTTGGTGTCATCTGCAAACTTATTGAGGGAGCACTCGATCCCCTCATCCAGGTCATCGATAAAGATATTAAACAGGATCAGCCCCAAATCTGAGTGCTGAGGAACACCACTTGTGACTGGACACCACCTGGATTTAAGTCCGTTCACTACAACCTTCTGGGCTAGGCTGTCCAGCCAGTTTCTTACCCAGCAAAGAGTTCTGTTCACTACACCGTGTTTGTGCTTCTAGCGCAAGGCAACATTCCCGGGTACTTGAAGCATTGGTTATTGGCATTACTAAATTACTGTACAAATTTCTGGCATGATTTTGTTAAATATCACTCTCTCAAATGATTTTCATGCATGATTTATTAGTTAAATTTGGCTAGATACTATTCCTGGGAAAAGTTTGCATGGTATTATGCTATTCTGGAGATAGAGAATTTATTAGAAAGGATTTTGCCAGACTGCTAACTAATTTCTGAGTTAAAGAACAGTCACTGTAGCCTCAATGTACTGTTGTCAACTTTGGTAGGAATTTATAATACCAGATTTGACTTCGGAAAGCACATGGGAAAATTGCAGTGTGCCTATTTAAATATTTTTTTACTCCCCCAATCTTTCTTGCTCTTT
>NW_010518687.1:62567-64230 GCF_000687285.1 Phaethon lepturus | reverse complement strand
GAGGAGAAGGAAGAAGAAGAGCTGTTCCTCCTCGCCCCGTCCCTGCGGTCCTTGGGGGGAGGGGGTGTCTGTGTCCCCTTCCTTGGGGTTCTTTGTAAGCACTGTGGTATTACGTACGCGTACAGTGCGAGAGCCAAAATATGGGACTTAAACAGGCTTTAGGAGCTTACGGGTAAAGTGTGTTCTTTCTAATCTTACCCCTGTCCCTCTCTCTGCCCTCACCGCGTTTCAGTGGAAGCGCTTAAGGGTCACCCTCGTCTGAACGTGAAATTTCCCTGGGAATTGCCCTTCCAAACTATATGCGTTCCCAAAGTACAGTCTGAGCAGCTTGGCACTTAGTTTTTGCTTAAAACCTTCTGGTGCTTGCCGGTTGGGCAAGATAGTGTGTGAATCCCCTTAGAACTAGTATACTAGGCATGTATGAAATACATATAATAGGATAACACATTTCTTACATATCTTCTTTTGCTACAGCAATTGCTAGCCTTATTTAGGCGTGTTAGGAGTGTTTGTGGTTTTTTGTAAAGCCTAGTGATTAGCTCTGTTTTCAAGGAGCAGGAAGTTGTTCCCTATCTAGTCAACCAGAGGAGAATCAAACCCATCGTTCCTAAGAAACTGTTACAATGACCAGACAGTAAAACATGGTGGGTATCGTTCTTTTGTTGAGGTAAAGCCGTGCTGTTTTACACCAGAGAGTGCCAGGCTCTTTCTACCAATATGAATGAAGGAACTGGACTGTGATTCTTCTGTTTCCATTACTTGTGCTGATGTAAGCATTTATGGGTCTGCACAGTGGATTAGGAAACTGATCTGCCTAAAAATCCATCAGCTGGTGTTTCAGAAGTCTTTGACACTTTGTAGAAGGAATACTCACTGTATAGGCACTTACTTTTATTTTATCTGAAGTCTGTCTTTTGTCGTGACAAATTTTTGTGGTTGTTTTCTTGCAACTGTATGCTTCCAGTGTGCCCGGGGGATAACAGACCTTAAGTGTTCAAACTCATGCTGCAAGGGAAGTAATATGTTGTAAAAATACCCGTGTGCAACCAAAGATTGGGAGAGACTGCAAGCGGGATTTGGGCTAGACACATAGTTGGATTGGGAGATCAAGCTGGTCCTGGGAATCATGAAATGATTACAGAAACTAGACTTTTTTTTTTCTGGGGAAGTGTGACTTGCCATTTTAGGATCAGGAGCCGTCCCAAATATGAGATGAAGATCTGAGTTCTTTAGCAGCTAAAATCTGGATGTACCTGCCCCTATTTCCTTCAGAAGGATTTGCAACTCGGATAGCATTTTGTGGTGCTCTAGATGCTATGTTTTTCTTGGGCAACAACATGCTGTGAATTACAGAACTGTTCTTTACAGAAAAATAATTTCCAAAAGTTACCTTTAAAAAAATATCACTGAGACTTTAAAGTGTAATGCTTGCAAGGAAGAAATGCTAAATTTTTTTGTGCGTTTTGTTATTTCATTAAAAAGTAGTATTTAAATGCAGGAAAATACAGCAGTTGATCATTTAAAGCATAGCAGAGACATGCAGTGAAACAGCTAAGAATGTGAGAGCTGCTTTGAGCCTGATCTTTTCTATTATACATTTAATTGATTTGGATTGTAGCCTAATACTTCTGTCATTAGTTTTTTTGGTAGGTAGTTACAAGTC
>NW_010518687.1:36878-62539 GCF_000687285.1 Phaethon lepturus | reverse complement strand
GACAGGAAACTGACATAAGAAGCCTAGATGTAAAGATGGCACTGTTTCCATGATTATCTAATCCTACTTTTATGCCCTTATTTTATGTCACTGTTTCATAATGTCTTGTATTCTCTCAAATATTTTAACATATAACACTATGAATATTTCATTATTGGAGTGGGGGGATTATGTTTGCCTCTTTATATTAATATGAGGGCCATTTACATTTATATATTTAATGTATACTTCCCTTTTCAAAGTCGGTACGTTCTGTCACAAGGTGTTGTAACTGTTAAACAAGTAAGTTGTAACATAAACTTTCCCTGAAAATTCTGACTATGTTACAGTGGTTTTGTGCTTTCTTGCAGGGTTGCCTTTCAGGTGCATTACATACAGAATATAAGAGTGGAAGCTCCCCGGTATACAAAGGTAATAACAAACAATGGTGATTTGATGTCTTTTTCAGGGAAAATATACACTAAAGCTGTATCATTACTAAATCTGTTTTAAGTAGTTTTGTATTTTCTCATTTTGATCAGGGGTTTATGATATCTGGAGCCAGCCTGGCAATGTTAACATTCAGGTGAAGAGCACAAAGGATACTTTAGAACAAGAGCTCCCAAGCAGTTTGTGTTTAAGTCCTGCCTGAGGTAGTTGATAGCAGCCCACCTCCTAATGCATTCATTTGGCTTTAATTTAAAGATACATATACATTTAATAGGCTTCTTGAGAAACACATGTTGCTGGTGCATGTGGACAGCAGGGTAAAACTGTATTTATCAGACTTTGGTTACAGAAAAATTAGTACACGAAGGCAAGCTGTAAAACTTCAGAAAGACAAACCTGGTTTGAAAACTAAATAATTTTTCCTATAGTTTGAGCTATTATACTTCATTCATTTGTGAGGCTGCATCAGTGTTTTTTTTTTAGTTCCTAAACCTACAGGATTACATGGCAAACATTTCTAATAAGCCTTTGTCAATTTCTTACTGTCAGCTTCTCAAATGCAAAAGAAAATTATTATTGTTATTTTATATATTCCAGGTGACATGGACAGCTTACTGGAAAATACAACTATTTCTTTATCCAAGTGTTCTTTAGAGTCAGAATTTACTGAAAATGGAAGAGAGAACAGCATCAGATTTTCTAGTGATTTCCTACAAAGCTTTAAAGACTGGGATCGGTAAGAGGTGTTTTCAGGTCTCCTTTATCATTTATTATCCCTCATAATCCAGAAAACCCATGAGTAAACAGTACATTTGGATTGCACAGATCCGAAAGTCATTTTAAGATTCTTGTGTTCTTGTTAAGTAAAGAATTGTTTGTACCTAATATATGAAATAATGTGAATGCTGATTTTGATGAGTATTGTCTCACTTCTTAATCTGTGTATGTTGAATTGATAATGGGATACAGGGATGATATAAACTGAACTGGTGATAAAAGCTGAGCTAGGAGGAAAGCAAACAGCTCAGACTGATGAACAACTTTAAGTTTATTTAGATATAATTTGATTCCCAAAGCCAGCAAATCTCTTTTCAGGGCTACTTTACACCAAATATGAAAAAAGGGGATTTGTAGTTTTAGCTTTCCAGGAATTTGGTGGTTGGTGGTAAGAGTGTTGATTTTATCTGCTGCATACATGTGCTTACAGCATGAAAATTCTAGTTATTGTTACTGCTTTTAAATCAGCAGCATTACTAATTGTTGTGGTTAAAATCTTCTGAGTAATGATCCAAATGATTTAACTCTGCTATTTGTTTTCAGTCAACTATCAAAATCTTAGATTGAGCAATGTTTACATTTTTATACAAACTTCTCTTAATGCTCTATATGTGGTATGTTAGAAAGGGACTAAGTAATTTCAAATTACTGCTTTTTTGTATTTTTTTAGTGTTGATGATGAGCAAGATTCTTTTTGTGATTCAAGTGGTCTAGAAATAGAAGAAAAGACCATTAATTGCTCTGAAAATGATGTAGTTCAAAATACAGCTATATATGTGGAAACAGGTAATAAATACTGAACTTTAAATACTTTTCAACTCTTTGTGAAGTATAACATGTACTTTAAAATCTTTCTAGTGAAGGTATTTCTGTTCAGTTCAGAAATACAGTAATCACCTAAAGTACATTTTAATTTGGGGATTTAACCTTTCATGTAAGTATGACTTCTTTAGAATTAGTTTAAGAGGTCCAGACATAATTGATGCAATACTAACATACATTTTAAAAAGAAAAATCAACCTTTTATGAAACTGGTTGCCAGGTGACTTTATAATACGAATGAAGAAACAGGATGGGGTTTGTTTTTTTGTTTTGATTTGTTTTATTTTAAGTAGCTAGCTGCATTAACAAATACTACAAGTCTTTTAAGTCAGATGTCTTTGTCAGTTTAAGGATTTAAAACTGGCCGTGCGTAGAGAATGTTATCTGTTGTTCAGTTAACTCAAGAAATTCTAGCTGGAAGACTGTATCAGCTGGCAGTAACTCACTGCAAGTGTTTGAAAATGCTGCCTCGATTGGAGGAGTTTGTGAATCAGTGTAGCTCTGTCTCTTATGGAGAGTTTTATGTTTAGAAGAACATTGTTGAATTCTTTTGAAAGTGTATCTGGAAGTGTGGAGACAGCCAGCCAGCCTAAGTGACTAAAAGGAATCTCAGAAGCCAGGCAGAACAGATCAATGGAGCTATAACAGACTCTCATCAAGAGTTGTATTAAATGGGTGGAGAGAGTATAAGAACAGCTTTCTGGAAATATATTCTTTCTGAAAATAAAATAATAAAAAAAAAAAAGAATTGAATTGCACTGGGAAAATAGCATAATTTACAGTATTTGGGATCAAAGGCAAAATAAACACAAAACCCTGATAAATATCACACACATTTGTTTCAGATATATTCAGAAATTACTTTTTTATGTTTTCCCCCTTTTTTTTGCTGTTATGATTTATGTGTCATTGTCCTAGTTATGCTCTCCTTCCTCACCCGTGAAGCAGACAACCTGTTGTTCTGCAACAGTGCTGGTTTATTGTCCTGCTCCAGCTGTGGTGGGCAATCAACCACAGGGCTGCCTGATACATACCACCAGTTAGCCCTGATTGCATAATTTGCTTATCTAGTAACCTTTTTCTTGTTTCTTGATGCCCCTTCTCATTATCCTTCCTTTCTCTTCCCCAGTTGCCTGCCAAATAAACAACCCATCCCTAATTACTTTTTCCCCGTTGGCCTGAGTTTTGCTACACCTGTTGTGGTATAACCCCCATAGGAAGCTCAGCCCCACACAGCTCATTGCTCACTCTTCCCCTGCCCCCAGTATGAAGGGAGAGAATCAGAAAGTTAAAAGTGAAAAAACTCATAGATTGAGATAAAGACATTTTAATAGGTAAAGCAAAAGCTGCGTGTGCAAGCAAAACAAAATAAGGAATTCATTTACTGCTACTCATCAGCAGGCAGGTGTTCAGCCATCTCCAGGAAAGCAGGACTCCATCATGCATAACAGTTAATTGAGAAGTGCCACAACTCTGAAAGTCCCTCCATCCTCCTTCTTCCCCTGCCTTTTATTGCTGAGCATGACGTCATATGGTGTGGAATATCCCTCTGGTCAGTTGGGGCCAGCTGTCCCAGCTGTGTCCCCTCCCAATCTCTTGTGTGCTCCCAGCCTACTCTGGCTGGTGGGGCAGCATGAGAAACAGAAAAGGCCTTGACTCTGTGCAAGCACTGCTCAGCAATAGCTAAAACACCCTGCTGTTATCAGCACTGTTTCGGTCACAAATTCAAAACATAGCCCCATACCAGCTGCTATGAAGAAAATAAACTATCCCAGCCAAAACCAGCACAGTACCCAAATTTGTGTTTCTGATACTGTCATCTAGGTAATTTTGACCTAATGTAGTACTTGGATGCAGCTGGCCTTGCAAGATGTCTCTCCCTAAAAGATCCCAATACTTCCCTTCAATGATCTGTGACTTTTGGCCATTTGACTATTTGTGGAATCAGCTTCTTACATTGCAATCTGTCATGTCTAGCAATTTCTCATGTTGTGTCCAGTAGTTTCTTAAGTCTTGTTTTGTTAACTTAAATGTCAGGTCAGGGTCTAGTCAGCAGTGAATCACTTGCCTGAAAGCCCTTACAAAAATAATAGGAGATTTTGGCTATACTATGATTCAGTCTGTGCATAGATTTCATTCAGATATCTATGGAATTTCTATATTGAAGCAGAGGGCATAGTTTTACTTCTAAAGCTCCATTGATTGCTGATCAAGTCAAACAAGTCATGGAATACAGCTTTGAGCAATTCTCCATAATTCTTTAGATTACTTTCTCATTTTGATACCTCTTGCTCTAAAGGTCTAAAACAAGTTTTCACTGTTTTGGAACAAAAGTTATGTCATTATCTATCTAGGAGTAATTTTTTAATGTAAAATGGGGTTTTCCTTTCCATAGGCAGCGCCTTACAATCCTATTTGGCTGCAAAGACACAAGAAAATAGTGATGAAAATATTACCAATGGTCTGGTAAGGAAAACCGTGAGTGGAACTGGTGCTCAAGCATGCAATAGTCAAGGCTCAATACCGCCTCACGTCAGTCAAATTTATGATGAGTTATTTGTCATACATCAGAAGCTCCAGGTAGGAACTGGAATTGCCTTAAAAATTTGGTTGAGTATTGTTATGAAGATTCTCACTTTTGACAGAGGATTCAGAAATTACTTATATGCTAAATCACTATTATTTATATACTAGAACTTACTTATATACTAAAACTATTACTTACTACTATTACTTATACTAATCACAATTAATTATATACTAAAACTCTCATCATCTGCCTCTTCTCCTAAATTAATTCACTGATTTGGTAGTGGTGCTTTGACTTGCATAGTGGGTAGATCAGATAAAATTCAGCTTGAGGGAGCTTGAACCCAGTGCTGCTGCATCCAAGAGGAGTGTCTTGTGACACACTGTGGACATGGAGGGAGGTTCCTGCAAACCATTGCTGCTTCTGAGAGCATCTGAAACTATTCTCCTGGCTCTAGGCATTCAGGAGTGCTTTTCTTTATGGCCTCCTGTGAAAACCCTCCATTCTGCCTTATCTTTATTTTTCTACTGCTGGGGAATCCCAACAGTTCATCCCCTAGTAGGCCTAGGCCACTAGCAGAGGAACCTCCTATATGGTTTTATTCTGCAATATTTCCCATGCTTCTGCTAGATTCCCTGCCAGGACTGTCTTTTGCAAAAATAATTTTGTATCTCTTTTTTTTTTTTTTCCTCACCACTTTTTCATAGATGCTTCCCAGTAATTGAAGAAACAGTATAGTAATCTAGTGTTCAGGATAGACAGTTGCATCAGACTCAGTTGTATTTGTTGTACAGTTAATATCATTATCCAAAACTTTGGGAAGCAAAAGCCTGAGTTTTATTGTCTAGGTTTATACTTGAACAACCCTGTAGAGTTGAATCTTGAGAGGCTGAGCCATTGGGCTGCGCATTGAAGTCATGTGTGGGAAAACTGAACATAGGTGTCCATCACTTTTAATTAGTAAGCTATTGTACAACAGTGTATAATTTTACAAAAAACTAAGGATATCTCTGGGAGAGAAAATTCAAACTCACTATAAATTGTGATAATTTCATAGGTTTTAAAGCTGTTTCAACGTTTGTTTCCTTGATACAGAAAGAAAGTTCAGCACAGCAGGGATATGCTCTGCAACTCCAGAAACGAGAACATTTTCTAACAGAACGAGAAGCGTTGTTTTTCAGACATGAAGCAGCTTTGGCTAAAATAAGAGGTGTTGAGGAAGAAGTTCACACGAAGTTTGGAATTATGAAAGAGGTGCAGTAATATATTTAATGATATTTATTGCTCTACATGACATTTAACTTGTTTGCAGTTATCTTAAGTCGTCACATGTTTGCTGGATATAATTCTTATTTCTTTAAAGTTCTTGAAATCCACAAATGAAAGGTTTACATAAAAAGTACCAAACAATATTGATAGGGTTTTTGTATGGCTTCTGTTTCAGAATGGTGCCTCTAGTTGTTTGATGTGTAGGTACATTTTACTGTTACAATTTAGAAAAGAAAGGTAACTTGTTTCTAAAATAGCAAAAACTGTATGATCAGTATTAGAGAAAAAATTGTGGTCTGTCTGTAATTGTATGTAACCTAAATGAGTGTCTTTGCATTAGCTGTAGTTGAAGTAGATTTCCTTGGGAAGGCTTTAAGACACAATGAGATCTCATGACCTAACAAATATTGCAGAGAGTATTAGCAGAAAAACACTCAAGAAGTTTAAAGCAAGAAAAGATCAACCTAACTTTGGGGGTGTCAGAGGAAACGAAATGGTATGATTTCAACAATGGAAAAATATGTTCTACAACACTACTTTTTTGGGTGTTTGTTGTTGAATTTAGGTTTTGTGAAAAGTTTTTGTTATTATCCAGAAGATCACCAAGAGAAGTCCTTAAATATGTGTACTTTGTGTCAAAAACGTAAGCTAAGAAATCAAATTTCTTTGAAGTATTCAGATAAACCTTTCCCACAAGCTGTAGAGGGAGAATAGACTACATGTTAAAAAGGGGAAAAGGGTGTCAGAGGAGCAGGAACTCAACTTTTGAACAGGGACAGAATAGGGTAAGGTGTTTATTTAGATGTTTCAAATCTTCTGGGTTTTAAAAATGTTACACCAGTTAGAGAACTGGCTGATGAAAACACAGGAAAAAATAGTGGTTATCTGTGGAAATTTGTGGAGGTCAAGTGGAGTATTAGAAGACTAAAAAAATGTGGTATCTTTCTTTTCAAAAGAGAAAGAGTTGTACAGCCATCAACTTAATGCCAGTTCTCAAGATAACTAACTAAATCCTGAAACAAGCTATGAACAAACCACAGGAAGCACAATGCAGAAAACAATACAATAAATAACTGCTAGCCTATGTTAATTACAAATTTTCAAATCAGTCTCATTTCCTCTACAGCAAGGTAATAGGCATTGCTAATAGAAGAGAATATATATGTCTGGACTTAATTAGACTTTTTTTCTTATACAGGTTTGCATGACATTTTCATAATCCTATTAGGAATGTATAACATAGATGTAATGCAGTTGGTGTAAAGCTGTAGTGAGACAGTAGTTCACGGTAAAGTTGAAGGAATGTACATAATGCATTCTGGAATATCTTTTCAGTCCAGTATTATTCAGTATTTTCAATAAGAAGTTTGATGGTGAGAAAGAGAACATTTATTGAATTTGAAGAAAATAGCAGGTGAGGGGGAATTTCAAGCATACTGAAAAAGAATGTTAGGATTAAAACTGATCTTGACAAATTGAAGTTACAGTAGGCCTGAAAAAAGCCGTTATACTATTTGGAAGGTGTGAGTGTGCAGTACTGCACTTGAATAGAAGTATCAGCTGCAGAAATAGAGGATGATGAGCGGATGCATGAGTTCAACATACAGGATGAATTGAGGGTGAACAGGCCAAGCTTCAGCTACATAAAAGGCTGCAACAAAGAGGAAGAAACTAATATTATTTTCATGTCTGTGGTAGGAGAAGTAGTGGTAGTAAGGGAAATTTAGGTTAAGTATTAGGAAAAACTAGATCTAAACAAAAATAGTTAGGTGTAGGGACAGGTAGATTGGTAAGACTGCAGTGTTTTCAGTATTGGAGGACTTAAGAACAGACTAGGCAAGTATCTGGCAGGAGAGAAATGATATAGCTGGTTATGATATGGATGACATGGCCTGATTTGCTTATGGAAGTGGATGGCTTTAGACATCCTGGCATCACCTACAACCCTATGGTTTAACAACTGAGTTGGTTCTACTTACCTTTCAGATTAATAATTCTGTACTGATTCTTCCTAGAGCAGTTACTGAACTTCAAATAAAGCTCTTAACTGTGTAGGTAGAAAATGGAAGTGAAACATGCATGTGATGTGATAGAGCGCACTCAGTTGTATGTTGGCAGTGTCTGCAAGTTTGTTCATATGAAAAGGGGATCCGTCATTTCATGTTGTCTTAGCCAAGTGTGGGTAGGTGCTTTAGACAAGAATGTCCTGCCCACAGCTGTTTTGATCCTACTGACTGAAGAAGAGCAGCAGTTGAGAAAAAAGGAATTGTAGATGTTTTGTCTATATAGCTGGAATGGAAGTTACTGTGCTTCCAAGCAGAAATAGAGAATCTTAGAATAACTCGAGTTGGAAGGGACCCATAATAGAGAAGGATCTCTTCAGGGCTTGCTTACTTTAAACTTCTGCTGTGCTTTATTTTTGTCATTTGCACATGTAGGAAGAAAGGATATGACTGGATATGGAAAGTAGAGAATGAGTGGGTGAATGAGTGAAGAATAGTGAATTCATGGAAGGGGGGAAATGAAAGATAGTAAGTATACATGGCTGGAATATTTTCAGTAAAATAAAACTTCGCTGTTTTATCAAATCTGAGGTACACCAGATGCACTGGTGTCCAGAGAAGATTAAATCTAAAATAAGATTCAGGGGAACGAGAAGAATAGCAGTGGATATTCAGGTTGTAGTTAGCAATTCATATGCTTGTGCTGTAAACCAGAGCACTGCCCTAAGAGACATAGGATTAGTTTCTTGTTGTGCATCATTCAGGGTGAGCAAAACCAGAAAAAGTAATTGAAAACTCAGAAGTTGCTGCAAAACAATCACAATTTTTTGTAATTGCATGGAAGAATAAGCTGTCAATAAAAGCTCTGTCATTGGTTTTAGTTCATAAACCTTTCGCACGTTTAACTTGTCTGAGATATGTACATATTGATATAATCTGGTTTTGGTAGAATCTGCAAAGAATAAGAACAATTGGCTGTACACGTTGTTCTGTTTCTTTATAGATTCTTTTTAATATGCAGTGTGGATGTTCTTTTTCTCACTACTGGTTGAACGTGCAAATTTGGCCATGCACAATTATAAACTTGATCTTTGAAAGTTTGTCCTGTTATTTTAACACTAAAATGGAACTTAGTTTAGGATTGTTTCTAAAAGAGTCTCTTATAAATCACGTTTTTAAATTTGATATTTCTATAGCAACATGAGGCAGAAGTTAAACAGCTGACAGAAGCCTTGAGAGAAATAACTAAAGAAAATAGAAGGCTGAAGTCGTCATTTGACACCTTGAAGGAAATGAATGACTCTTTAAGGAAACAGGTAAAATTAGTTATTTCCTGTTAATAATAATTTTATAAGTTACAGTTAACAATTTTAAATATTTGAATAGCTTAAGTTTGCAAAATTGCTGATTTTTTGTTTCTGTAAGATAAGAATTATATGAATGGCTGAAAGTACTTTCCACACCTTTTTCTAGTACTTGAAATTTAGCCTCTCTGATCTTCTACAGTATAAAAAAAGTTGGACTTACTCCTCTGACCCACTAGCAGCAGCTAGTTGTTAGGTAGGACAAATCCATGTCCTCTGAAGTAAACTGAGGGTGGATGGAGCGAAAGTATTTTATAACATAATAGAATCCAGCCTGTGCTGAATTGCTGTGTTCATTCTATTAAAAAATAGAATGTGTATTTCTAACTTCATGTTTGCTCAGTATTTTCAGTTATTTTTACAAATGTTAATTAGTATTAAATTAGTATTTTCTCAGTTCTTAAACTGAGACAGTGGTTCATACAGAGTAAGAATTTGCATCTCACTCGACTGTTCAGTCTGACCTAAAGTGCTGACACACCAATTGCTATCTAAACTATTTGACCATTGTTTATTCAGTGAATTAATTACAGTTCTGATAGTCTGAGTACAACAAAAATATACAAGGGCCTTATTCTTTCTCTTAGAGAAGGTCAGACCTAACTCCTAGAATGTTGATAGTTGTGGTGCAACCCATCTATCTCTTTATTTCCCCTCACTATAAAATCTCTCCATTTCTGTGTAAACTGATGGCTTCCATGAAAATCGTGCTGTTCATTGTTGTATGCGTAGAGCATGTTTCTTATATTTAAATGGAGGTTACAGTTCCTCACATTTTTTCTCACATGCCATTTTTCGTGGCATGGTCAGTAACTGATTCCTTCTGCAGAGAAGAAAACTTTCATCCTCCTCATTCACAAGACTATTAGACCATTCTTGAAATGTGGCCTCCATTTTATGTCACTTCTTCATGAAAAGTAATCAAATGTGTAGTGCCTGTATATCTAGAGAGGCACTGTAGTGCTTATTCTTCCCCTGCAAACTGAAAGGTTTGGCTGCACGTCAACAAAGAGCTACTGCTGTCTTATTTATCCTGGAACAGGTTGCCCGGAGAGGTGGTGGAGTTTCCCACCTTGGAGATATTCAAAAGCTGTCTGGACATGGTCCTGGGCAGCTGACTCTCAGTGGCCCTGCTTGAGCTGGAGGGTTGGATCAGATGACCTCCAGAAGTGCCTGCCAACCTCAACCAGTCAGTGATTCTGTGATTTGTTGAGGAGGTGGATGATGGTTTTGTTTCTCGCATTTTACATGCTCAGAAGAAAAAACTTGAACTTAAATAATTTAGCTGCTCAACAACCACATCAAATTATTTCAGTGGGATAATTAAGTCAAGAAGTGAGTTTTGAATTTACAGATACTTGAATATTTTCTGATTCTTTCAGTTAAGTGATGCAACTGAGCTGAACAAGAAGTTGGAAAGTCAAGCAAGAAAAGTACAAGCTCGTTTAGAGAATCTACAAGTAAGGTTTGTTCTTACATGTATCCACTTCCTTTATAAGTAACAATTGAAATATAATTCATTGTTACATTTTGTTGTAGAGGAAGCATGAGTTTTTAATGGTGCGGAAGTCTAAGGATATATGTCAAGTGGTGCAACAAAGTAAACCTGTCAAGCACGAAAAAGTGATGGTAACGTCAAAAATTCTTAAGGTAAGAGTTGGGCAAAATGAAAGATTGATTCTGAAGGCAATAGGCAATGTAACATTCTCTGTGTATCTGCTAGAAATTAGAAAATGTAACTTCAAATTTTATTTATTTTATGAGTGAATTAGTTACAGTAAGAAAAGATACATATTGGGGGAAAACAGACAGTTAACAATTAAGCCTGTTGCTAAAAATGTCATTGGTTTTCATATTGTGTATATATATATAGTGCATGTATATATTTTTTATAGGCTATGTTTTTCTCTTCCTCTCACGCCATTGTTCGTCTGTCAGTTAAAATTATATCATGCTTACACTGTAAATGGCTTCTTTTGCTGTGTCAGAGCAAATCTTAAACTTTCTAGTTGCTGCTATAGTACAGCACTGTTTGCATGAATAACACCAGCTAAAAGGTAGTAATTCAGAGGTATCAGGTAAAGAACTTTAATTTTGTAAGCCAGAGGAGATTGTACTACTGTTATTTTCTTGAGGAATAGTCTTTAATGAGGTGAAGAGAATAAATGCAGTGTTCATACACAGTTACAAAATGATCACCTTGTTTTCCTTAAAATATCTTCTTACATCACTTAATGAAATGCTTTCTGACTCCAAGTTGTTCCATTTAGTAGCAAGTCCTCTGGTAGTACTCTGCCAAACATCTCCGAACTGGTAATGATTTTCTCCAGCTAGAGGCTAAACTGTGAAATGGGAAAGAGATATTCACACCATCCCACTTAATTACATCAGATGCCTTAAAACTGTGCTGTCTATATATAGCAAACATATTTCTGTGTTTACATAGGTTTTAGTGTACTTTGGTCACAGATGAAATATAAACAGTTTATCAGTAGTTATAGTTCTGAGTGATGAGGAAAAAAATTATCTGAAGGTAGAGACAAGAAAGCTTTTGAAGTCTTTAGAGAACTGTTTGTGCAGCTTGTCTTCAGGTGCCTCTGGATACTTTTCATGGAGTATTTCATTGCAGTGTAGTACAGGGACAGAATAACAATTTCATTAAGTCTTTGTTCTTTTTCTAACAGAACTAGTTACTCAGGTAAATTTTAACAGTGTATTGTGTGGTCAGGTGTAGAGGTCTAGCACATTGAAATGAGAATTTCCACATGCAAAGGACATGAAAAATTTGCTTTCTCGTGTAATTCATTTGGCCAGAAATACAAAATGGAGTGAATCTGTATGCAAAAATCTTTTCCCAGGCCTTTTATAAGGTCTTTCTATTTGTCTAAGTAAAAAATAATGTGCCTATTATTTCACAGCCAGAAATCATCACAGATAGTACCTGTTCTGTAGTAGGGATGGCGGTGAAGTGTGAGAGAGAGAGGAAAACAATACAGGGTTCTTTCTGGATCTCTATAAGAAAGGCCTGACAACAAATGGCTTAATGAAATAGCTGTTCTAATAAGACAGAATAAGAGGAGGAATATAGATAGCAAGTAAATATTATGTCCCTTCGGATGCTGGGAACCTTGTGTTTGTGCAGCATCAGATGGAGCCCTGGTGGATTTTTCCCAGGGCACACTGAGCGGGTCCTGTTTGTGGAGAGAAGCTCCTCCTTTTTGGTCATTCAAGCTATTATATAGTTTTCTTACAAGAAAACAGCTCTGTTCATGAAGGACGTTCACAGGAGAACTTCTTGTTGCCCTCTTAGACAAAGACAAGGCCAGGCAGGAGGTGTGATCACCAGTGGGAGCTGCCTGCAGGCTCCTGGTACAGTGAACTGGCTGAGTTTATCCTGCGGCCGAGGGATCTGTGTAGCACAGCACAGTCTGCGCCTGCTCAGGTTACGTGTGATGTGGATCTTTGACTAGTACAGTGGTCTCCTGGTCAGGATCACCACCGTCCACGCCTTGATCCACATACAGTTTACCTTTCCCAGAGATATTGTTAGTTACAGCTTATATTAACATAGAGGCTTCTCAAACTCTGGGTAGACCTGACAGAGCAGACACGGCCTGTTCAGGACCACTGTTTCCTTGAATATAATGTTTTCCACAAGCTCCCAATACAGTAACTTACCCCCGAGATTTTATCAGACATATACTCATCATCCTTTAAATTATGCATAATATTTCAGAACTAATGTACTCTCATGTATTTCAGTCTGTTACTATTTTGGCTTAGAAAAATCATTAAATTGAAAGCTGAAATATCTGATGTTGTGGATGTATTACAGTTACCATTGAATTCACAAGTTTATGAGCTCTTAACTTTTCTTATGGATTGGATCTCAGACCAGCACCTTAGCAAAATAAAAATACAAGAAGAAAGAGAGGACAGTCATAAATATCTGGTTACCCAGACCTCCAAAAAAACCTGCACCCAGGAAAGGTGTACGAAGGTAAAGGGGTTTGGATTGTTTGCTTGTGTGAAAATGTTTTTGGATTAAATGATTTTGAGAATGTTGCAGGTCAGCCTGTTTTATACATGCTTTGGATACAGTAATTAAAACAAAACAACTCTTAGTAAGTCAGTATTAATTCCATCAGTGAGATGTAACATATAATTTGTCATTTGTAAAGCATACAGATCATTTTTAAGGAAAAGTGTTCAGTCTCAACTGGAGAGTTTCAGCACTTTATTTCAAGTCACTTCTGTCAATTGATAATTTGTCTTGTGTTTTATGTGTAATACTGTACATGATTCCTTTTTTCTAAGGAGATCAACATGTCTAATTTAAAATATTTTTATGCTTATATTAGATATTAAAGTTTTGTTTTATGACTGATAAGAGGTGATACTGTGACATATATTTAACATGTTTATTGTTTTCTTTCTGGGGATACCAAGGTTTGCTTCTTTTACTGTTTTTCATCATTATATTAAAGATTTTTAGCTGTTGGGATTGGATTTACTGAGATTAAGCTCATATGATGTATCTCCACTTTTGCATGTAAACCTCTGTAAAATTTAAAATCTGTGTATGTGTATAATTCTGTTACCAGTACTGGATCTGCTCAATGAGTATTTGCGTATGTAGTCTGTTAAGCTCCCAGAGAAGTTTGGGGTTTTGTTTGTTTGTTTTTCATGTATGGTTAGCGTATACACTATTACATATACTGCATGTAACTTTACTTTTGTATATTGTTACAGCTTTTGCCGATAGCTACTGAGCAACTCCAGTGGATGCCGTTTGTGAATCCTAAACTACACATGCCCGTGATTAAATTTATTTACTGGTCTATAAGACAACTAGACAGTGGTATGCAGGTAAAACAAGTAGTCCCCTTGCCGTATGTTTTTTTAAAAACAAAATTCCCAGAATACATTATTAATGGATTTTGTGTTTTAAATTCATATGAAAAGTGGATGTTTTCAGGTAGTATATATAAAAGAAACTGCTGAATTTATGCTTTGCAAAGACATAGTGTTTACCACAGATAAATGGCAAATGAAAAAAATAAGTTATTTTTCAAGTTAATTTTAAATTTTGCACTGTATATCTAAACATAGTTTTCATGTGATCTCTGTTATGGTGTCTAAGCATCCCAGAAATTATATTTTTACATATGTATTTACAAAACTTGCACTAGAAAAGGCAGTATTTTTAGGTTCACTTTATGCATGAGATTTGTTGAAATGGATGAAAGTGTGTGACAAAGCAGCAAAGGAATTTTGATTTTCCTGTTCTCTGCTCAGTATCTAATCACAAGACATTCCTTACTCCCTTTGACTAGACTGCTATAAGAAAATATATAACAGTATAATAAACAGACAGTAGCTGTACTGTAAAGACTCAGTGTAGGGCATACTGCTGTCAATAGTGCTTTTGCTAAAGCATAAGGTAGGAAACTTTGTAAATCTCTTGAGTATAAATCCAATAGGATAGGAAGCTGTTGGTTTTAGTGCTACTAAGAAACTATATTTTAAATGAGCATATTGTGAAGTTTGATTCTGAAGTAAAATTTCTATATAGTTTATGCTGAAAAGTCTTAACAGAACTTGCCTGTACAGTGTTCTTAAGGTTCATATTTAGACCTTCATTCTGTAAATGCTTTTACAGGCTATACCTTCAGGCAACTTTACAAAATAGAGTTGACTGAAGCTAAGCTTGTTCTGGAACCAGAGGCAACTTAAATAATGCCTACAATCAGGGGCCCTCACCAGCTAGTCTCTTTGTGAAGTATGTGTTGATAAGGCACCATGATAATGTTGTTCAACTGCTTTTGGAACACAAAGTAGTATCTCCTATACAGATTATATTCCAATATGTGGTCAAATCATTTGCTATTTAATATTTAATCGGTAGGGGAACATATGTATCTCTACATAGTACACAGGATTTTAATGTGTTTCAATGTTTACACTAACTGTGTGAATTGTTTGAAACAGCATGCAACAATGACAGCAACAATGAGGAGGCTTGGCGAAGATATTTTCAAAGGCATAGTAAGTAAGGGAAACCCACCTAGTTCTTCTGAACAGTCTACAGAGAGTAAATCAAAATCAGCAGCATTCTTTAAGAGTCCCTGTATGCCTTTGAGGTTTCTATCAACTTTAATTGTGCTTAAAACAGTGACACAAGGTATGTTCTGATTTTTTAAAAAATACTTATTTATTCCTTTCAGTCATGTGTCTGGACAAAAAACCATTTTGGTGATACTGTAGCATCTATTATGCTTCATTAGCAAAAAGTTGTTTTACTTGAATTTTACTACCTTGTGAAGCAAAATATACTGGAAACAAGTATGAATCTATTATTCATTTCATGTTGGAATTTGTATGTTCCTTTTAGTATGACAACTTCTTGTCAGAAAAATCAGCATTTCTGAATAAGGGGAGAAGAGGTGTTGGTAATTCTGTCAAACTGTCACTACAGCAATGATTGGATTGCCAAGATCTTTACTGCATGTAGTGGCACAGCTAGTTGCTCTTTGATAAACTGAAATAAGTAGCAGATTTTGCACAGTTCTAGAATTGCACTGTCCTGTTTCAGCTAGTAGGCTGTTTACCTATCCCCTGAAAGGCTGATCAGCTGCAGGATCAAGTGTTTCTTTTCTGACATCGTTAGTTGCAACTTTGCTGCATTTGTCTTTATAGATTAACCTGATGCTCATAAGCATTTCTGATGTATCTGTAGTCACATGGAGAAAGCCACTTGTGCAGTGGGTTATAATTGTTAGATTGAATTGTGATACAGTATATGTCTTGAATTTGCTTTGTCCCTTGGTCTAAATTCAGTATACAGTTCATACTCCAGCCCTTACCTGTCTGCTGCTCCCCTCTTCTCCTACCAAGTGTGGCACTGCAAGTGGCTACCCATAAAACATTATCAACATTGAAAAATGCTACTCTCTGAAATTGTCAGTTCTTGATATGATTGTCCATTCAGATTTCACTGTTACGGAGACTCACTTGCAAAGGCACTATGTTCTGCATATGTAAAATGTTTTAGACTCCAGAGCCACTTGTCTAGCCTGAAAAGTGGCCTTTTTATCCAAAAATCTTCCAAAATTCCAATGTTGATGTAGTATAGTAATGTACTATGTTAACAAGGCAAAAGCAAACAAGGTCGTATCAGGAGACAACACAGCTCTAAAAATAGTGACTTCTGCTTCACGTTATGACAAGTTAGGCCGCTTGGGCAGCTTTCAAGATGCTGTGGCAAATCTTCTCAGTGAGGCCTTCTTTGCAAACAGATATGATCTGAAAAGGCTAAAACATTTACTTTAAAGTGATGGCAAAAATGGACTGTTTTTTGCGAGCAGTGAGTATTGAGCACGCTATGAGAAGAGGCACAAACTCCGATTTTTAATGCTTTCCTTATCCTTTTGACCTAGAGATTGGTGTACACTTTTCTGTCAGAACCCAGAGAAGACGAACCTTCAATCAGTCTGATTTATAGAGATATTTTAAAATTAACTTAGATTAACTTTGGTCATTAAAGCAAATTCTTACCTATTTCTAAATTATATATGACTTCTTTGAAAACTTCAACAGTAGTACTTAATCTGAATTATGTTGAATGTTATTAATTCGTAAGTCTGCACCTTGAGGAGTAATCCAAAAGAATATCTTATTTTGACTTCTATTATTAGCTTTCTCTTTTGACTTAATTGTTTTAATTCAGTAATGGTTTCGATGATTGCTATAAAGCAACTTTGTTCACCTGTGCAAAAAAAGTCCATCAGCATAAAAGTAGCAGGGTCGATAGGTCCCCTGTGAATCCTAAAGCCAATATAATTGCCACGTATTATCAAATTGACTATATAAAGACTTGATTTTTTGTTTATTTATTTCTTGGGGGGGGTGGAATCAAATATCCTCTTAAACAATATAGTCCAGATGCCTGGACTATAGTCCTTAATATAGTCCTTCAATGCCTGTTAGGGGATTATTGTATCTGAAGCAACTACATCATTTTCAGCTCACACCTCTGCCTTTTGTTAACCAAAAAGAATTGGGAGGGGGTGTAAGGGGACATCACAGGGTGAATGACTCTTTCCTTTCACTGTGAGCTTTTTCTTCCTGTTTCCAGTTTGTCCCCAGCATCCTCCCACCTTTCACACTAGCAGAAGGTATATAATTGTAAAGTAGAATTTTCTGCTTAAAACCTACATAATTTTGTGTTGGCAAAGAAATAGGGGAAGCTGGGTTTTCCCTGCCTCATGGGAGAGGGAGAAGGCAAAGGTTTCAAAGTAGACACTACGAGTTCACAGGAATCAGACTGAGTCTGGACATGGTGAGAAAAAAAACTGTGGAAAATAATATGTCAAAGAATAGAGGAACTGTTCTCTCAGCTGATTTGTTAACTGCTGCCTTTAGTTATGAAGACTCCTCTCTTCAAGAGAATAGGGAACAAGAGGTGTTGCAGACCCTTTTTATGGAAGTCAGGCAGAAAACACTAATTATATACCATTAAGAGCAGGTGTAAGAAGTGATTACTGCCTACCTGCAGCAGCTTAGTAGTGTGGTGCCTCATAACTGGGATTTTCTGCAAGAATAAGTTTTACAAGGATAGCATAAGAATAAGTGTATCTATAACCCTTTTCCAACTCTGTGTGATACTAACCATTTATTTTTCCCTTTTCAAAGACATTTTAAAAGCACAGATCATTTTGATAGAAAATAATTGTTCATTGGGACTATGAGCAATCTGATCTAACTTCAGAGGTGTCCCTGCTTTGGGCAAGAGGTTCCAACCTAAATTTTTCCATGATTCTATTTTTGCTATCTTTTGTTCTCAGATGGTTTGTATTCTTAAATGTCTTTACTAGTAACATATCCCTTCTGCTAGTAACATAAAGAGACAAAGACAGGTTACAGACATGTTGATTTTCAAGGTAGTCCTGAAAAACCGTGCAAGAGTGTCAGAATCAGATGCCTACTTTGGCATCTGATTTTTTTCTGTCTCTTGCATGAAATATTTTATTAATTTTGGGCCATTTCTTAGAAAGTTCAGGGATCCACATAACAGAATTGCTGCACTCTCTGGCACACTGATTGACACTAATCAGGATGCTGAAGATTTTAAATCCCTAGATAGTGAGCAATGTTCTTGTTCATGGAAGTCATCCTTCTGGATTAGATGGTTAAGCAGATTAGGATGTCTTTATTCTCAACTGACCTGTGCAGCATTTATATTGTGAGTATTTACAGTAAACACAGGGTTTAAACATGCTGGAAGACCACCCTGACATCATTAATGAACATATACAGTATTTCAGCTGTTGGAGGGAACTTTTTCAGTCAAGATATTTTGGTGAAGCATGATAATTACTCTTAAATTGATACTCATGTTTCTAGAAATGTTTGATAAGAACAATGCAGAAAATTGCAATATAAATAGTTACTGCAGACTGACTAACCCTAAGCAGATCAGTGCCATTGATGAGAATGAATTAGTTTAGCTTCTCATGGTTGCTTTTTATTGCTGACTTCTATAACATGGAAAATATGATCTGTTGTTAAACATACGCCAAATATCACTGTGTATGAATTTTGATCACCCTGACCACATGGCACTAATGATCTAGTGATAAGGTAGCTGGCACATTTGGTTTGAACGTACATCCCACTTCCTTCAAAATGTCAGTATCCAGCAGATGGCACTGTAGTTAAAATTTTGCTATGGGATAAATTTGTTTCCTTATACTTAATTTTCTGCACTCCAGATGATCAATGCTATTCCAAGATACTGAGAAAGATTTGACATCAGGAAATTAAGAAATTAGATTGGTTCACTTAATCTACATTCTTTGTATAATTTAGTGCACTCCACAATAGATGAATATATAAAATATGTGCACTGAAACTTAAACTACTGCTTTTTATAGAAAGGAATGGGAGTAGTTGCTCTCATTAAAGTAATTTCTCTTACTCAGACAAATCAGTCCTTTACTCCTTTAATAGATGTTTCCCAGATGTTGAAACCAACATCGTTTCAAACTATGCAAACTTGTAATTTCTTTCCTCTTAAGCGAAATATTAGAAGGTCTTTATATTTGTAAGTATATTTTTCTTCAACATTATGAGTTGTCATTAGTTTTTTTCTCCACTCAACAAATTGTGAAGGCATAAAAGCAAGCAGAGGCGGCCTTTAAATAAAAATAAAATTTAATATTTTCATCTATTTAACTTGTAAGTATATATCTGCAACAGTAACTCTCAGGTTAGCTATTCACATATTTCTTAATGGTAAGTTTTATTGCCTGTATTTGGTATCTTTCAGTGGATTACCTGGCTCAAGCATTTGATTCCCTTCGCATAGACTTGAAGACAGATGAAGGGAAGGCCTTATTTTTGGAATACCAAGGTGTGCCTGTCATATTAAGTCACTTAAAAGCACCCAGTAGAGGTCTGCTTTCCAGTGCTCTTGATGGATTACTTCAGATGACCACGGAATCTGGTAAATTTGGGTAACTAAAAAAAAAAAAACAAACAACACAACCTAAAATCTTTTTGCAAACGGGTGAGGTAAGCATAAATACGACAAAAATAGCATAATTCTTCTATATAAACAATCTAATCTAGTATTAGCATTTGTTTGTATCATGTAAACTCATTAGAGACATAAATTGCGTTTCTGAATTGTCTGTCTCTTTCTGTGTTGTCTTTTCTTCTCCCTCTCAGCACCTGTGCTTTATATTTTGTCCTGGTTACTTATTTATTGTTGTGAATTTTTTTCGTTGCTATTTTTGGTTTGGCTTTTCAGTTTATTCCACTGTTTTACCTTGCTGATGTTTTTCTTTGAAGTCAGGCTGTGTCAGGGAAGCCATATTGTGAAGACCTGCTAGCAGGTGGAGATAAAAAATAGGCTTTATCGAAAATCTTTTTGTAGTTTGAATGGACAGCTCATCCACAGTCATTTTTTACTTTCTAATAATTGTAAATGGCATTTCTAGGAGAGATGGTTATGTTTTGCTGAATTTTACTGTGCTGTGGCCCTATAAAAGGGTTAATAATTTGTCACAGTGCTTTTTCAAGTGATACAGACTAAGAATCAGTAGATAGCCAACTGGATGAACACAAAAGTAATGAGGCATTCCAGTGGCATGGTGAATAAACCTTGCAACTGTTTTTTTTAAAACATAAAAATCACTCACTGCCTTTTAGAACGGACAAGGGGAAGGGGCTACTGCTATTTTTCAAATGTATATTGTTATTTTGGGACTATTTGTTACCATGCATTGTAGTGGTAAAAATAGAAAGCACATTTGACTTGGGATGGAGCAGCATTGAATTAAAAGCCATTTTGTAGCAAGGCAAGTGTCAGAAAGATTTAACTAAAGTTTTATTCTTCCTTGCAGACTCTTTTATTTGACCACGTAGTTAGTGTAGTCTTACACTAAAGTTTTCTTCCTAATAGTTATAACTATGATTGGTAAAGTGATTGGGAAAGAGATATAGTTGTACGCACAAAAGTAACCTAAGAAAGGTAGATGGTGTCTGGTATTACTTTGGGTAATGCCAGTGACAGTACATCTTCTGTTATCTACCCGTAGTTGTTTTGATACACTAGGTGCCTGCAGTTTGAAGAATAATGGAGACATGTTGTGAGAGACTCATGTTTTGCCTTGTGGCCTCTCAGAGAAGATGCATGTATGTGAAATCAGGGAAGGAGAAGTAATGATTAATTGAGTTGACGTTTAATTGGGAATTTTTTACTTGGCAACTGGATATAAAGCCTTTCTTTTTGGTAGAATAAATTGCCAGTACACAAGTTACAGGTGTGTTCTGCTCTTTTCTAATACATAAGTTAGTGTTTTGCAAGAAATTGTTAACAATAGGAAGTAATACTGTTGATGAGAAATTGTATTTTCATTCTTTTGTAAGTTACCTATTAAAAAGTCATTAAATGACAAACTAGAAGATGGCAGTGGATATTCAGAGGGCTCTCTGTGTTAGAATAAAACAGGAATGTATGCTCAATTTTAAAGTTGTATTGGTGTGCAGCCTTAAATATGAAGTCATAGGTAGCTGGCCATATGCTAAAATATGGAACCGCATTACCCAGAAAGACATCATTTGACCAACAGGAGGCAAAGTCTGGGCTTTTATTTTTTCCTGTAAGATAGGCAATCCTGGGAATTCTTTCAACTTGCAACAATTTTCTGGCTCTGTAGGAGTATTCCAATATTTTTGTTCAAAAATACTACCTTTAGAGCTGAAGTGATTAGAAATTAAGTTGGAAAAAAAGCCAGTACTTTATATTTTTTAAAATTTTTTTTTCTATAATTTAAGTTAAGTTTTAGATTTTTTGTGAAGTATTTTTACAGATTTAAATTTTAGTTGTCCATACTGAAAAATGTGAATCAGATCAGAAATAACTATTATGTTGCAGCACTACTCCCTGTAACTGCATGTACCTTTTGTTATAGCAAGCAATTAATGCGAATGGTTCTGTACAGTCCAGGCCTGTCTGAGGTCCTCATGTAGGTTCTCTTCTCTGTAAGAAATTATCTTCCTCATGTTCCAGAAATGAAACCTAGATTTCCCTCATATTAAGGAAGTTTACTTAAGCTCCATATGAAGAAAGTACTTAGTGGTCCAAGATGGATATTTCTGTGTTTTGATAGAAATTATAGCAAGAGAGTCTGCAGTACTGCTGAAACGCATAGACTGATTTGGTTTTGGTATGCACATTTTCAGATTTTAGATCAGTGTCATTGCTTTTGTCTTCATAGTATATCTGGTACAATGGGTCCAGGATCCAAGTTTCCATTGCAAGTTCATACAACATTGACAGTGCTGATAAGGCATTCAGTTACGGAAAACACGATGTCAGATACAATAGTTGAGGCATTGGTATCATCTGTTTTCTATCTATGTACAAGACCTTAATGGCAAATTAAAATTAATAGTCTTACTGCTATGCATTTTAGTGGCATACAGCCTTTCATGCAGGCCCTCTCAATTTCTGTTCAGGAGTTTCACATCAAGAATCTAGGAGAATCCCGACACCACCATTTCAATGGAAAACGGTGGAGGACTGCAATGTAACATTCTTCAGTACTTTTTTTCCTCTGTCTACCTATGACGTCATTATTATATGCTTGTCAATCTGGCCAGCTCAGGATATGCATTCATACACAGTATCTTCTATTGTTCTGATTGTTGATGCCTTCTGTTAGATCTCTTTTTTTTTTTTTCACAAGGAAGAGAAGGATCAGCAGGCAGAGGTGGAGGAATACTTAATTCTAGAGTGATTCAGTTGTCTGAGAAAGCTTGCTAGATCATAAGGTGGTGTAGAGGATGGCTTCAGGACAGACATTTCAAAACCTGAAGTTGAGATTCTTCAGTTCCTCCTGGAAGCTGTGGCCAGAAAGCTGAATAGTGTATTAAATGTTCTGTACTCTTTTTTTGCCTGGTAGGCTGGGAATAACATTTAACAAGGAATTTTTTGGTACAAGAACTGCAGTATCATTTTTTGGCACTTTAGAGATGGCATGATTCTTTCAAGGGCTTTTTTTGCACTAGGTCAGCATCTCATGGCTACCATTTAGGAAAGAATAAAGCAACAAGGATCACTTAAAATAATTTTAGTTTAAAAAAAGAAAAAGAACAGTAAACCAGGAATTGTTTGGCAAGATCTACTTCTGTCTCATTCTCTAAATGTGTGTTGACACTCACCATGTGCTTCTGTCAAAGTAAGGCTAATATTAATAAAACAGGTTGTCTTTTTACAAAAGGAGTCCCACAGAGCAGTGGGAAGAAGTAAAATCTACATGGGGAGGGGCAGCTGATAGCCAAAATCTCTGTGTGTCATGCTGCCTTGTATGCAGTGTGCCTGCACATGTTTTGGATGGTTGGACACATCCATGCCATCAAGACTGTGTCTGAAGATAACTATCAGGGTTGGAGTTCAAGCCATAAAAAATACCTCTTTTAAAGATCAGTACCCCTTCAGTCCAAAGGCTAATGAAACTCTTTGCTCATTAAGAATTTGGAACTCCTCTGTGTTTTCAGTGAGCTTATGCATTCCAGACTGAAAGAAGAAGCAGATGACAGTTTTTTGCCCTGCACAACTTGGTTGTGTGAGGTACAAGGGAAGAAGCGTAGGTTACTACACCAAATGACCCCTATACATCTTCTAGTGACAGACTTTCTTTCAGGAAACCTGAGTTGGAATCCCCAGGTCTAACGAGAGCAAGAAAGCATGACTAGTGAATATTACAGATAGTTTCAGTGAGTTTGTACTCCTGCATTACCTTTCACATCCACGCCTTCATGACAAGGTATTATTGAAGTGACATCTGAATGTTAATTTAAATGACAGAAGAACAGAAAATGTAAGCTTAATAATCAGGTATTAGGTGTTTCATTCCTACTGCAAAGACAAAAGGGGAGTATCAGCTTATTTTGACCCCCTTTGTGTCAAGAGATCTATCCTATTTGCATTCTTAGTGGTAAAACCATTTGTCATGTTTCCTCGTTAGAGCCACAAGATGGGCTGTCAACCTTCAAGGTGCTCCTTTTGGTTCATCTCTTAGTAGTACTTCAGATTCCAGGAACATTTTTGGTTACTACTAGGATCAGGGTTTACTCTTTAATCTTCTTGATTCCAAGTTAGTGAGAGGAATGCTGCCAGTTCAGTAGGTCTCGTAAACCAGCTGCAAGCTCATTTAAAACTATAAATAAAAATATGCCTGAAGTTCACAGCTTCATGAAAAGCTTGTCTGATTTGACATGTATTTTATACAAGAGTGGATAACACCAGCATACCTGTCCTGCTAGGCCATAGAAACATAGTGGTCTTAATGCCACAGGAATTCTGTGAAGAAATGATTAAGACTTGCAGTCCCTTGGGAAGCTTATTTGTGTATGTTTCTCGAAACTTAGATGCACCATCATAGAATACAAAACTCCAGAGCCCACATTATAGTTTACAATACAGTCACGTTCTTTCTTGGAAAGATTCAAGTTATGTGTATTTATCAAATTGGGATCTCAAATTGCATACATGTCACCAGACTACATTATGGCTTAGGTATCAGAACTTGGATAGTATTCCAGCTGCACAGGCATTTCCCAGACATCAGTGAGTTTTCGTGCCATTGTAAAATTCTGAGGTATGGAGCCACCCAAAAATAATCTCACCATTTTGTCCCAATCATTAACATTTTTGGAACTGTAACAGTATGTCACAGATATAGAATATATATACACACACACACACACACATATATATGCGTGCCAGTCTTGCTTGCCTCACCGCTTCTACAAAAATGTTAAAGTCTAAGGAGAAGGGTAAAATGTTATACTGATTACTGTTCTTGTAATATACAAAAACATTCACAGTTGGAACAAAGGCTGACTTTTAAATGTCAGGGGTGAAAAAAGTTGAGGTTAGTTTTGGCCAGGTCCTCAGGGCGTAAGAGTGAGAGGAGCCTCTAGAGATGTTATGTGGTAATTTCAGAGAGTTTGCTTTGTGTCAAGAGAATTTCTGTTTCAGCTTACATTCATGCTGTCTAAGTTTTTTTTTTTTTTTTTTTTTTTGCCATCTTCCAGTACTTCTCTGGATTCTATTCACTACTTTTACTGTTAACTACTTTTGAGAAAAGAAACTTAGAAAGTAGTTGTTTCATTTAACCTATGCTAGAAACTTGATATGTAGCTGAAATTGAAGTGTAAATAATTGTTAGGATAAACAATGTAATTTTCAATAATTTATGTTTTATTTCATGTCATTTGCATGCTGGAGTGATTCTTTTCCTTCAGATGAGCTTAGTGGCCCAAGTTGAAGCCTAGTTGGTTTAGTCTGCTGTCTTCAGTGGAAGTAATAGGTTACTTCTAAATTCCATAATTGGGAGAGTTAATTAACAACTTGTTATGAAACTGACTCAGCAAAGATATTTTACCCCTTTTGTCTTAACTACATTCTGTTAATATTTTTGTCTAAAAATGTCAATAATGGTGCTTAAATTGGTACATTTCAACCTGTTCAGTCTTCTATTTTAAATGCACTTTCCAATAGCTGATACATGTGAACACAGCACCGAAGTAGTGGTTTGGCTGTATTTTCACCATAGCTATCTCATCAGTGCGGTTTTTATTTCATGGTCAGGTGGATGAGTGCCACATAAAATTTATCCTTTTCAATCTCTTATTTGGCTCTCTGTAACCATTACCAGGATTTCAGTCCATGTTCGTTTGCTGGAGGATGCCCATCTCTCCTCTGCTGCAAAGATGGACTGATAAAAGCAGAATCAAGGAAGCAAGTCCTGCCATGTTTTTTTAATGGTGGTGGCATTTTGCTTGAATCTGGGGCTTCAGTTGGGTGACATGAAATTCAGCTAGACACTTCTTTTGGTCTTTGAAACTAACGAGTTGTCTGCAAAGACATCTTTCTTGCTTCCTTTTGAGTAA
>NW_010518687.1:8427-36847 GCF_000687285.1 Phaethon lepturus | reverse complement strand
TGCTGATTTGACAGGGAAGAAAGTTTTCAGTACCAAGACTTTTGCAGGTTTCCTTACCTTAGTTAAGGGAAACAGGCTAACAAACGATGATGTTTGGTTTTTAGTCCCATCTCTAAACTATGAACCTGTTTGAAGATAGAAGAACAAAACCTTCTCTGGTAGTGTTGTCACAGAAAGTAGATTTAGTGTCTTGATAAACTCTGGATGTGTTCGGTGATAGATTTCCACAAATGCAGCGCTTTGACCACCTTTGAAATTTTGGGAGCAAAATGTGCTAACTGCTAAATACTGATATGTTTCAGTTTAGTTGAATGGCTTATAATGTATTTATTGCTTAACAAAGCTCTTAGCATTTCCCATTTAAATTGCTATTAAAATTAATGTTTAATAACTGAAGTGATAGTTACTTTTAATAATCCAGATTGTTATAGTATGACACCAGTGATTTCCAGGGCATCTTCATATCCCAAAGTTTTTTCCCTATGACTACAAATTTCTTTTCTCAGCAGATCTTTTTTCTAGGACAGTAGTTGCAACACACTGTTCAAGAGAATTCCTGGAATGAAATGTTTTCTGGAAACAATCTAGTAATAAGTAGCATGATCTCAGCAAGAAAATTTGTTCTGTGGGTGTTGAAGAACATCACATTATTAGTATCAAATCACCCTGTAGTTGAATACTTGTCTCATACAATCTCATTGAATACTGTTGTTCCTGTCTTCTTGCTCCTCACGCAGCTTACTGTGGTCTTTTTTAAGCTGTGAATCAGTTAAAGGGCTTCCAAAGGGTGTGGTAAGTTTATAGTCACCTATCAAAAATATCACTGTTGAACTGTAGGCTGATTCATGCTTGATTTGAGATCTGCTATTAGCAGAGCTGCCTGTCTCAGTTTCACCCTTTGCACTTTTACACAAAGACAGCATACGTCTTAAATTCTTTCTGCAGTGATCTACTTCTGTCATGTAGATTAGTAGGTTCCCTTCTCCCAACCTTATGTTCATACAAGGAAATCAAAACTTACTTGTTCTTAGACATTACAAAGCACTGGCCTTTGCTTTAAATAAAGCTTATGTTTACTTTGTCTTCAAGCTTACTTCTGTTTTACAGAGAGAATATTTTGCATTATAGTGTGCTTATTCACAAATTGCGATGAGTGCATGTTGGAAAAAAACTCTAAATGACTCTCTTGTGCTTATTATAAGCTAAGGAACATTCTGGTAGGGCTTAAGTATGATTTCTTAACCATATTAACATCACTTAAGTTTTTTAATAACTGCAAAAGTGAGCTGTATTTACACATTCACTGAATCTTACTTCTAATTTTTTTTTTTTAAAGAAAATATTATAGTCATGGATAATCAAGTCTGTGTCCAGATTTACTCATCTCATAGAGAAGTTAATTAAGCCAGTGGAGATAAAAAGACTCAGTTTACATGCAAACAACCACAACTTCTTACTACAGAGACAATCTTTTTACGTGAACTACCTATATGCACAATCCTCCTCCTTTGAGCTGGAATGCTTCCATAACCAGTACTAGGTATTCCACCATTCACACTGTTCTACAGGGACTTCTAAAAAGTCAACGGATAGAATCTGTCAAGGAAACCCAAACCCACTTCTTTTTTTTTTCTTGAGTCTTAGCATTTTGAGACTTTAAAGACTACAAGCAGTGACGGTATGGAGGAAAAAATGCTTGTATGCTTAAACAGATTAAAATTTAACTGTATTTTTCAGCACATTATCTTTACTGGTATCTGTATGCAGGATTGAAACTTTTCAAATGAGCTTATTCCACAGTACCAGAAGGGTAAAAATGTCAAGTCTGTAAATATCGTGCTAAGGTAGGATTCCCACTCATCTGTGTGAAAGGCAGATGTGAAATTATCCTGAGGAACTGTGTTTGAAGCTATAGCGAAAGGAATGATTTAACAGCTTATGTGAGATATACATTGAAATACAGACCATTTAAAAGGAAATCCTTCCTCTATTATCCTGTCTTACCTTTGTAATTTTTTAGTCATTCTTCTGACAACTGTGAATAATTATGTTGGATTAATAGATGTTTTAGTTTAATATTTTAACCACAGATAAGTATCTTTAACTCTCTTAAATGCAGCCTATGATAAATGTTAGGATCAACCTGAATACTTGCTGAAAGTAAGCAAGTACACCAGAAATTTGAACACATTTTTGTTAATTAATTGCAAGCTTAGTTTCAATACTTTGATTTTGATGAAATACATGTTTACAGGTTTTAAAAATGAATGCAGTAAACGGAATAATGTCATTTGATTTCTACTGAAGTAATAGTAGCCTTCTCTCTAATAAGAAAAAAAGTTCTTGTCATTATTTTCTTCTTGTTCTAGTAACAATTGTGTAATGCTTAGCCATTCTGAATTTTGGACCCCTGTCTTGCCCACTCCAAAGTAAGACAGGAAAGGGACCATTAAATATATGTAGAGCCAAGTAGATACTTTGTAAGTAAAGCTTCACTGTTCATTCAGGGTAATACTGGACTTTGTAAGTGGCATACCATTTTGAGGGTGGATGTGAATGCTAACTTTTAAAGTATTTGATGTAAAAAAGAGTTGTTTATATCAGTACTTGGTTATACGCATCCCTTTTCAAGTCAATTTAATTTATGAAATCTTTGGAACAGTAAAGTTTATTCAAATAGGATCTTGTTTGCTCTTATTTACTAAAATCACATTTTTTATAAGCAGTTTACAGTTTTCTAGCTTTCTGTAAAATGGCTTAATTGAAAACAAAGTATGATTTATTTTTAATACACATTTTTTAATTTTATATTTGACTAGCAGAGTACTTTTCTCTGTAACTTTCAAGGTGAATTTAAAGCAATGTCATAATTGAAATAATTTCATAAAGAAAGGCTTTTTTTGGAAGTAGATAGTACAATTTGTGCAGTTTGAGTAACATCTATGCGTTGTCAGAGTTCAGACTATATGCAAGTGCTTACTTGCAATTCTGACGTTACAGAATTACAGGTCATGCCAGGTTAGGTTTATTTATGTAAAGAATTCCTTATTTGAGTTTATCATTGTGTTTGAAATACTGTGCTTAGTTATGAGGTGGTTATTACAGGAGTTGGAAATATGGGAGTAGGGGAAATAAGGCAGATGAGCTCTGACAGAAAAAGTATCCTGGGCTGCATCAAAAGAAGCATAGCCAGCAGGTCAAGGGAGGGGATTCTGCCCTCTACTCTGCTCCAGTGAGACCCCACCTGGAGTCCTGTGTCCAGCTCTGGAGCCCTCAGCACAGGAAAGACATGGACCTGTTGGAGCGGGTCCAGAGGAGATGATCTGAGGGGTGGGGCACCTCTCCTGTGAGACAGGCTGGGAAAGTTGGGGTTGTTCAGCCTGGAGAAGAGAAGGCTGAGGGGAGACCTTATTGCAGCCTGCCAGTACCTGAAGGGGGCCTACAGGAAAGCTGGAGAGGGACTTTTTACCAGGGCATGCATTAATAGGACAAGGGGTCATGGTTTTAAACTGAAAGAGGGTATATTTAGATTAGATATAAGGAAGAAATTTTTCACAATGAAGGTGATGAGGCACTGGCACAAGGTTGCCCAGAGAGTTGGTAGATGCCTCATCCCTGGAAGTGTTTGAGGACAGGTTGGATGGGGCTTGAGCAACCTGGTCTAGTGGAAGGTGTCCCTGCGCATGGCAGGGGGGTTGGAACTAGATGATCTTTAAGATCTCTTCCAACCCAAACCATTCTATGATTCCAAAGTGTTGGAACAAAGCTCTTTTATATGTCCTCTGTAAGAGTTGTGATTCCTTCAGTGATTCCGGTAGCTCATTACGCTTTTTCTGGTTTCTTGAATGGAGTAACCCATAATAGTGCATAGCTTGAATTTATAATGCTATCTAGGTTATTTGTAAAATGGTGTTCTTCTCTCTCTCAGGCCTTATTATAATCAGTCTTTAATGATTACCTCATAGACATACTGAGTTCAATTAGCACACCAAAAGTTTTCATCCTCTGATGTTTCTAATCAGTGATTTTCCAGGGGAAATGTTTGTGGTTTCTTAGTGTATTGTCTTTACGCTTCTGCTATTCTAGCAGGTAAGATAATTCTGTTTTTCATGTATTTTATAACTGTTGCCTTCTAAATGGGCAGTTGCATTATGGAACTTCATTAGACTACTCCTGTTTTCATGCCACAGTCATTAATTAATACACTAAATAAGCAAAAATCAGTATTTAAAACTAAAGTTCACTTTTCAAGGCAAAATGTTTTTCTTTGCTTTTAGCCAATTCTTTACACTACACACCTTCCAGTCCTTCTACTAACCCCCACCTTCTCCAATATGATATCACATGTGTTGCTTTATCAAATGGTATTGAAGTCTGGCCACGTTATAACTGCTGCATCTTTTATTTACCAAACAAAAGTATCTGACTACCCTGACAGAATGTACCTATAACTCCTATACACATACTTATAGCTAAACTTGTAGTATACTTTATTTCACTTTTTATTTGCCTCCTTTAGTTCCTGAAACTATCTTTAGAGTCTTACTGCAGGGCACGTGTTCAGATGGCCTTTTTATTGTGCAAATCTAGCACGTGTGTGTATATATTGCATTGGCTGTTCTCTCTTCAGAAAGTGCTGCTTCCTGACTTGTTAGCAGTAATTGTTTAACTCTTTTTGTCATAAAATTGAGGCAATGTTTGTTTCAGAATCCTGACGTCTGTTCTGGTGTCCCTGAGTAAAGGACTCTTTTGGAATTACAAGTTTTGGGGGCTTTTTTTTTTTGGTCCCTTTTGTTAAGACAGAGCTCTCTCCTGAAAATCAGCATATTAGCCAAAGTGCCTGCCCAAAGGACTAAAATAGCATTAGCTTCTATCCCATCTTTCTTGTGCTGACCACAGATGACCTCACTACCTCTTTTTTTGTTCTATATTTACTTAAATAGCTGGGAGAACTTTTTTTTTCCCCTTAACGAGGTCTGACTTGACTTTTCATACTATCTTTTTTATTATGAAGATGGTTTCTGACCTCCAAGGCATAGCTTTCTTTTCTGACTTTTTTTTTTCCTTATACGCATCTTTTCAAGCATCTCTTGTGATGCAAGTATTCCTGCGAAGTTTTTAACCTTTTCTATTACAATTTTTTGTGGGTGCCATTTGAGAATGACATTGGTCTCCCATACATCCTGTCTCATGTCTGCATGAATGTCTTGTGCATCCTAGGAAACTGAAGAGCAACTCAGATTACTGAAGTCAGCACATATTTCAGCTGAGTGACCAGCTGAAATTGCCACTTGGGTTTTCTTAGCTCAGGATCACCCATGCAGGCATTGACACTTGAGGTGCCTTATGCTGACTGGAATCTTGCCCTATCTCCACTGTGCTTTAATCACTGGCACTTAACAGCCAGGGCTGTTGATTACAGGAGAAAAAGTTCAATTCAGCAAATGGTTTAAATGTTACAGGTGACTGTTTTGTAGACTAATTGTTTATTAGCAACATGTAAGTGATATTACTGTTTCATTTTAAGTGTTTCTGCTGTAGTGCATTGTTAGTTAACTTCTGCGTTCGTTAGCTTTTCCACAGGAGTAGACAGTGCCGTGTCACTCACTTGCATTGCCGTCACATCTTCTCCGTTCTTCCGGCAGATCCTCATGCAATTACAAATGAGGCAAAAGTGTAATTGTTAATTTGTTAAAACACAAACTTAAAGTTGGCATCCCTGACAGTCTTCATTTTCTGAGGTGGCGTAGGTTTAGGTATAAAGCAGAATTTTCCGGCTAACTATAGCTGGTAAGATTTTATGCTGTGAGTGACTGATATACTTTGAAGGTAAATTTCAGATTAATTCTGTCAACAGTGATAAATTGCTCATTGTTCATTGCAGTCTACCAATCAAGTTAAGCTAATGCAACTACAACATGCTGCAATTTTTAAGAATACCAGTGGAGACTTTTGCAGATTATTTTAAATTGTGCTAAAGTCCTGTCAGGATGGTTTCCCATTTTTTTTTTAAATAGTTAATAAAAACAAAATCTGTGCATATCTAAACCACCAAAATATTTTAAAATGTGAAGCTTATATTCTTTTTAGTTTGTCAGCTAGACATGCATTTAAATTATATCCTTGTTTTGTATATTTTCTGATTACTTAGAATATATTCTGCAAAAGCTTATCTGAAGTGAATATATAAGCAGTGTGCAAAAAGTCCATTTAAATGTGTGTGCCTTTATCAGTTTGCTTTCACATAATTGAACTTTGCAAAACTTCAGAAATTATTTCCACTTTGGCTCTTCTGTTTTATATTAAAAATCCTTCTGTCTTAAAAGTAATGCATATCTTTTTATGTTGGTTTGTAAACATCACAGTCAGAACATTGTTAGAGCATATATATGTTTGCGTTTTTGGTTGTTTTTTTTTTTTTTTTTTTAATTAAATATTTTTAAGGAACCAGTAAAAGCAAGGCAGCAAAGAAATGTCCAGGTCAAGCTGAATATGGTATTTGTTTACCCCTGCAGAAAAGGAATGTAAAGCATTTTATGGCTCTTTAAGGGTATTTATAAGGAATGAACTGTAGGACCACCCTCTTCAACCCAGCAGTCTTGTTACCTTCAGATCTCTCATGAATCATGAGTTCAGCTGAGTCAGAAGTCATGTTAAATGAGAGGTTTCTAAACCTATTTGTTGTTTCAACAGGCAATAGAAAGAAGAAAAAACCTTTCTTCTCAATTTACTTCTTGAATGTCAGTGTTCTCACACATTTATTTACACTTTTCACTTCTTACCTTTCTGATAAACATCTCTGCTAAGTAAGAGATACTGTTCAAGTTTTTGTTGTTAAAACGGACTTCACCAGTGGTGCCGTGCAGATTGATAGGACTATTTCTGTTTCTTGGGAATAGGCAGTCTTTTGTAGGAACTCTAGCAAATTGCAGAAGAATTTCTATAAAGTTGTAGTTCGTGAGTGACAACATAATTTTTAGTCCTTGGTTTTTCTTGCCTTAGAGAAGATTGTCGCTTTTTGCTATCTGTATAGAAATTTTTACTTCAAACACTCTTAAGTGATGGAAATGTTTTGATATGAAGTGCTCCTAGATGGTAGGATTGTATTCATTGGGCTTCGCTTATTTGCTGTTTCTGTTTGTAGTTTTTTCGCCTCTTCTCACGGATTTTAACAAGTGAGACGCACTAGGGCATGATACCATTGTACGAGAAGCGAATTCTTGGTTAATTATTTTTCCAGGTTTAATACACTGCTGTATGTATTTAGTAACTTCAGAGTTCTCTCATAGAGAGCAGAGGCTCAATAAAGAGTGCTGAATCTTGAGTGTATGTCAGTCATGTACCACTAAATTTAGCACATACTGTGAACCTATCTCAGGATTTTCTGCTTGCTGTAATTGATACATAGGCCTGAGTTTTTGACATCACAGTTTCTGAAAAATAGTACCTTCTGCAGAGAAAGTAGAGAAACATTAAAAAGAAATACTAACAGTGGTATGCCCTGAGTAACTATATCCTGAGGACTGTGTTTATACATGCCAAGGACAGAATGCAGTCAACAGTGACTTTTCTTGTTGGATTCCTAACAGATTTGTTCAGTTCTTTTACCTATTGAGTTGTACATTAGAATAATTCCCCATTCCGAAGTTAAATTTTCCTTAGAGAATATATCCTTCTCATCTTTTTTGTTTGTTTGTTTGTTCTTGTAAAATCAGCATTCTACTGGTCCCTTGTGATATTTGATAAAAAGGAATTTTCAGGTCATTTCAAATATATCTGGTAAATGGTTTCTTCATATATCTTTATTTTATATAAATATTTATGCACACGTATAAAATGTATTTCTTCAGCATGAACCTTATTATTCATCTTAAGGAGGCTGTGCCCTTTTCTTTGTTCCTTTTAGGAATTCTCCTGTAACTTCCAATCTTCAATTCATTTGCTTTTAATGTATTGCGGTATCTGCAGATCTATAGAAATGCAGTCGTAGTTCACTATTTCAGTGTCCATGATGTTTTTCTTGTCTTAGCAGATGCCAATGGCACTTAATAGATCACTTGAGTTAGAGCATTCTATCCTTAACTGAAGACCATAAGCTAAAATAAAACAAGAAATAGTGTCTTTCCTGACAGAGAATAAGAACATATACATACTTATCAATTTTAATACATTTTTACTGATTACTGCTCATGTTTCTACTTTACTTTCATTCTGGTTTTATATTTATTACTGTTACAATTTTGAGACAGCAAATTGTAACTGGAAATAGTACTAAAAGTGAGAGGAGAATATGTATAAAACCATAGGTGGATTGAACATGAAAGAACAAGAAAGAATGCAAGAAACATGGAAGTAGAAGTAAACAGAAAAAGAAATCAATTTATAACCATTTATTGCCTTGATAGTTAATGTCTCTTGAAATAATTATTCTTTTGTGTTGCTTTGTGTAAAGAACAGCTGTGTAAACCACAAAATATCTGCCTCCCTTTTCCAAACTTCATAGTACATCAGTTGTCATCTTGCTTTTTATTGCTGCAAGGTTGGCCCCTTGCTACCAAAGTCTTATTATCCTGCATGTGTATAGTTTCCATCCACACATTCCATTACGTATTTTGTGCATTCTGCCTATTGAATCCAGCCTTTTAAGTCAATTCTGCCAAAAGCAGCTCCACTGAAAAGAGAGGAAAGATCCTCTCTTATCCCACGTAGCCATAACTTCTCTGATCTCTGCTAAAGGCATTTGCTGTTTCTCAGTCTCTTCATCTGATGGTGTAAACCAGCAAAGGCCCACAGATGACTTTGTTGACTTCACTGTATAGTATAATGCATGGTAAGATGTACTCAGCATCAGGGGGGGTGGGGCAACATTGAGTCATTTGTTGGTGTAGCCAAATGACATGGCATTGTTTTGCAAAAAATACAAATTTTGAAAGATCTTCTTCCTCACACTAAGTTCTAGGAATTACTGAGTCCTTGTTGAATATTCAGTAATATATGCCCAGCTCTGAGAAAATGAGTTGTTTAGGCTCTCAAGCTGACTTTAATGGCCAAGTTGATTTTTTTTTTTTAAAGACTTATGCCAAACAGTTTTCTGTAGCATTTTTCTGATTTTGTATCAGTAAGCCTCCTGAAATAAATTTAAACCTTGAATTCACTCCAAGGCTACTTGTTATATTTAATACATTGTATGTCATTGGACAAGGAAAGGGAAAATTTTGACTAAAAGGTACATCCAGTCCCCTTTGAACTGATAAAAGCGTCTTGTTATCCTTTTTATAAATTGCAGTATTCAGCGCATGTACGAAGAATTTTATTAACGTCTGTGTTTATTGATTTATGCTGAAATTTGCATATTGCACTTACTTATTAAGTGTAACATATTAAATATATTTAACATTATGTAAACATTAGAATATTTTTTCACACCTGTATTCTTCTAATGCAAATGCACTATGCTATATGAATGACTATTCATTAAAAAAAAATCAGTTGTTACTTATTTTCTTTTTATGTTTTTGCTATAAATTAACTTGTAACATCAGAACAAAGAACGAGATCATGAGGGAACAGATTTAACCTTATTCTGAAGTGATTAGATTTTGGGGAACAGGATAGAGGGAAATATTATACAATGTGACTTAATAATTCGTCCACTATTTTAAGGGAGTTTTGTTGGTATTTAAGTGTTCTTATCCAGCTCTTACTTTTACCTTTCAATTGTTATTTTGTCTGTCTTGAAACAGAGTACAGTGATGGTATTTTGATAATGAAAGGTTGTCAGGCATCACATTAGCTTCTACAGGTACTGTGCCTGTCCATGTGATTTGCAGCAGCTTAAAATATATCCTTGTGAGTCTTTTTGCACGGCTTAATGTTCCCCTCACATGATCAAAAGGAAAGAATGATGATAAATGAGCATTGAATAAACATGTTCAAGATAAGAATTTTTATTTGAGTTTAAAATTGTTGTTTCCTGTATTGCTTTGTTCTCAAGGGAATAGGCCTTGTTTTAATACAAGGGTTGGTAATGTCAGGACTCTTAGGAATTTGTGTTTTTTCAGTTCCTAGTTTTAGCTGAGTTTTGCATCACATGCCCAGCATAAACTGAACTATTTCATTGTTCTAATAGTTGCACAGCATGAGGCATTTAAAGCCCTCTAAAGGTATTGATAGCTGTTTTACTTTTCCCTGCACAGAGCTCTGTGACAGAGTTTTTCACTTATTTTCTTTTACAGGTTCCTTACAGCCTTTCCTGGAAGCCTGCAGTAACGAATCCTTCTTCCATACTTGCTCTGTATTGCTTCGAAGTTCTAAGCTAGATATTCAGGTTTTGGAAAAGCTCTGTGTTATACTGCAAAAACTCTCCAGAATAAAGTAATCCATTAGTACTGTTATTCTGTTAGTAATTATTAGATCAGCAAACTGGGGGACCTTTATCTTTTTCCTTTTTCAAAAACTCATCTCTGTTTTGCTGTTTATTTGCTCTACCAGTCTATGCTGGACTTTCTCTGTTAGCAGTTAAATTTAAACTCTTTGTGTCACAGATATGTAAGACAAGACTCTCAATTTGCGTATAAATCCAGTTCAATTTACAGAATACAAAAATAAAAAACACAAAACAAAACAAAAACCAACTAGCCTGAAGAGGAAATATTCCTTATATGTGCAGATGACATGAATGCTTAGAAGAGAACCCTTCTTTTCTTCCCCCTTGACCTTCAGTTTTACTTGGGTAGTTGGTAATAATCTCCTTTGAAAATTTAGCCTCATCAGTGACTTGCATTCAAGTTTCATCAATTTTAATTTCCTTCAAAAACAAAATTTTAAGTCTTGAGCCATTTTAAGCCCTTTTGGGAACGTTAACCTTTACAAAATATGGTCCCATTGCTTACTAGTTATTAGTTCATTGTAACAAAGGTCTTCATCGTATCAGTCGTAATGTGCTGCTGAGCTCCATTGCTGCATTATTTAATGGGGATGTTTCATTTATAAAAGCAGGTATCTAAACAGCCATTTTTTATATTAGACTTAAAGTTGTTGACGAAACTGAGGTTTTTATTTGACTTTATTTGGAGCAAAGTTATACTCTAGGGGAAAAAAAAATGTTTTCCTGTAAAATAATCTAATATATATCATAACTTACATTGGAAATATAATGAAAGTAAAATTTGCTCTGAAATCCTAATTATTTAAAATTTTTAATTTATTATTTCTGGAATCTTATTTCACATTAGTGAAACCCTGTTGTAGCCTTTCCTTGAGCTTTCATTATACTACATGTAAATATCACTTAGTTAAGTGAAATGATAGGTATTGGTGATTTTTGCCAAGATTTTTCTTGGCAACATAGAAGAATTATATGAAACTGCCAATACGATGCACTTTTTTCTTCATTAAAGAAATAATTTTTTGTAGAATCTTTAGTGTTTAAATGAAACCGCTCAATTGTCAATTGATCTTTTTTTTATGTAAAATCTTTTGCAGGAGCAATAAGAAGATGTTTGAATTGTTCACTCTTCACCAAATGATCCAAGAACTACACAGGACTACAAATCCAGATCATGCTTTCCTCTGTATAAACCTCAATTCAATTCTGTTGAATTTGGGATTGTTGAGGAGTGACTCGCTTACCTCTAGTCTAAACACAAGTCACTAGTACTATCTTTCGATCTAATTATTGTCTGTATGATTTATACCAACGGCCTATGTTACTTGACATTTGGATTTTTTTTTTTACTGTTTTCTATAAATAAATTAAGCAGAACCTCAGTACTGTATAAGTTACTCTGTATCATGTGGAATCTCATTGATATTTCCCTCATTCATAAGCAGGAAAGTGAAAAATTGCATAATATGTTAAATGGCTTTCTTCAATACTTTTTAAAGAAGTGAAATAATGCTGCTATTCTGCATGACTTTTGCAATCAAAGGAATTGGATCCCTTGAGTAAGCAGATCAGAAATACCAACCTTTCCTTACAGGTATAAATCTTAGTTACCTTTGACTCTTCAGAGAGTTTTAATTCATTTATTTATTTTATGGTTGATAAGTAACAGACAGGTATCTTATCAAATTATCTTTTGAGATAATTACAATTTTAATGATTAAAACCAGTTTTTGATTTAACATAACTAGGTGTGTTGAATGATAAATTTTGTTGTCATTTTCCTGTATTTATGTAACATTTAATATTTTATCCTGCTTTGTATGAATTCCTAGTGTAACTTCGGGTTGTAATATCTCTGAAAATGTAAATAAAAACATTTCTTGAAATGCCTGGAAATAGTAATCCCTAATGTAGAATTATTATATTTTATTGTTTCTGCTGTATTTTGTATTAATTTGCAATACCATCCTCATTTGGTTTCTTGGTACCCATATTTTTTTCTGTGTGTGATGAATATATTTTTTTCTCTGCCACAGTTCAGTGTTTAGAAATTCTTACACACAAGAAATAGGATACTTTTCAAAAATTGAGCTTAGTCCTCCATTTCTGATTTTTGATTTGTACTGTAACTATTAAAACTCTCTAATTGGAAAATTGAAACTGCAGTTAAAATTTAAAGATCTGCTGTATGTTAGTCTTTGACTAACACTGGCAGTCAATATAAAACTTCAGAGAGTTTTACTTTTAATACTTATTTTTTCTTGGGGTTTTTTTTGTATTTTTTACCAGAAGTCTTTGAAGTTGACTTCTAACTGCAAATATTTTTCTAGCAATGTGACTTAGATGTCTGACAAGCTTTCCTATGAAAGGATTCAAAACCAGATTTGGCACCAAGTATATCTGGAAAGGAGAGCAAGCAGTGTGTACTCTTTGGGCAGAAAAGCAATTCTAGGTAATTTTAAAATAACACTAATCATAGCTAAAAGCTTTTGCTGACACTGGATTATGTCTTGGAATAAGTATTTCTTCAGCTGTGGTTTCAGTGTTCTCTCAGATTTACCAGCAGTGCAAAAGCTTGTATATACCTTCGACTGGAGACAAAACCCTCTTAATTAGGAAGTGTGGTCCCAGTTCTCATGTGCTGCTCTGTCTGCTTGGTCATTAAAAATACTACAAAATTAATAACCAAAAAAAGCTGTAGAAAGCTGTTAGATTTCCTATATCTACAGGAGTGTTGATTTGTGCTCTTGGCTTTCAGCCTACATTGTTAATCCACTAATCTTCCTTGTGGTACCAGTTTAACACAATGTGTCCATCTAATAATGGCAAAGGTAGTGCGGTAAGAGAGACGCATAGAGTATAGTGTACTATTGGTCCCTTGTGTTTTATATGCAGTAGTGTTTACAGTCTGAAACCATGAATCACTGTTAATTTCAAGTTTTTATGATCCAGAATGTTTCTGTTGGAATGCAAAAAGTTAAATATTAATTTAATTAAATTGATTGATGAACTAAGGATGAGATGAATGATTTTGATCTTAAGTAAATTTTAACTGAGCTATGAAGAAAAATACAAGTTCCTGTTTTCATATTCATATTACAGTAAACATAATATCAGAAATAAAGAAATAAATGAATTATGCCAATGACTACGAAGTGTCTTGTGAAGAATAGATACTTCTATAAATAAAAAAGTTATAGTAAAGTTCCAATATGTGCATATGATTTTTGACTCGGGGTAATAATTCCTGTGAAAAAAAAAAGTCACAAATACACTCTAGTAGAGTCCTATGGAGGCTAGACTTGCGATGGTAGAAGTTAAATTTTTTGAAGCCGATTGTTGACAGACAACTTATAATAATTCCTTAGTACATTGTCATAAAACTTTTCAGTGAAGATCTTGAAAGAATATAAACCATGCCATGCTTTTTCCTCAACCTAATTACTAACCAATCCTGTTAATGCAGAAATATTTATGAAGGCTCCTAATATCTAGAAAGGTAAAACAATGATGAATTTGGAACTGATTTTATTTGCCATCAGATTTTCAGTTTGCATTGGAATGCATCTTTAAATGTACATGGCTTTATGGGACATGTGGATGATAAATACAAGTGAAAAGATTGTCTTACAACAGTATAATTTCAGGATCAGAGAATTCAAGTGAAGTAAAATGTCAATCTACTAAAAATGGAACTAAAATGATCAGAAATAATAAACTGGAATGGAGATTTTAGTTCTCTTCTGTTTCAATTTCTAATTGATCTAGAGTAACTAAGTTAGCTAATAATGGTGTGTATGTTAGAAGCATAGATAACCTACCTTTCCTTTGTTATTAACAGGCAGAAGTAGGTACTAGGATAAATATTGTACCAAAATCACAGTTCTTTCTATGTTTCTGCTTCTAAATATTTGGCATATCAAATTTTGTAGACACCTGCTTGTTGCACTGTCTTGAACATAGTCTTGTGGGTCAGCCCACCCCGGTTGTCCACACCAGTCCATGTTGTGGCCTTGCTCAAACATCCCCATCCTGTTATCATTCCCCTGAGTGACCTTGGCAGCCTCTGTGGGGAAGGGGAGCAGGAAGTCGTTCGCATTCCCTGCTGTCTTTTGTGGATTTGGTTTGGTTTGAGAAGGATAGATTTCTGTTGAGTTGGTCACGCTTTTATATGTCTTGCCATCTCAAGATGGAATATAGAATTTCCTGGGAGGGTCTGCTTTTGCAGCATTTGGGTATGGTAATATGAGTATGAATTTCAACTACTTTATCCTTCTCTCAGAATTCTATCTACAAGAAGAGACATTTGAAGAAGGTAACTGTAACTCCAGCTATTTCCTGCAGTTCCCGGTTGCCTGAGGAAACATGGTTTATGTGATCGCTGTCTGTATTCCAGAAAAGGGATATGCTAATTTAAATATGCCAGCCACCTCTGGCCAGATTTTGGCAGCAGGCAAAAGAATATTAATTTTCAGCCCTTTTTTTGAGAGAATTTGAGAATAAAAGAGAGACTTTATGAGTACTTGCACATAAAAGACAGAGACTCACACTTTCTGGCAGCAGCCAGCTGATCCGTCAGAAGATGTAGCTTCAAGCTAGCTACAGTCTGCCATGTCTTGCTTGCATGTAGGTCTCCAGAAACAGTTAACTACCATCACTGGCTTGAAGCAAAGAAAGTTTCTGGTAGTCATAACCTGACACTTCAAAGGGAGATAAGGAATTGACCCACAATTTTATGTTGCTGGGTTTTGGAACAGCTGTGAGAGTCCTCATTGTGAAAGTCAACAAGAATATTGTACCTGCTTATGTTAGGATAGTTTTCATCCCAGAAAAGGCTACCAAACTTTAAGTTTTGTTGTTTTTTTGGTTTTTTGGTTTTTTTAAACAAACCCGTCTATTGTAGAATTGTAATTGACCTTGCTGTTTATCAAAGGCTTCCTATCAATAAATGGGCAAGACAATATTTCAGACCCGATCTACAAAGTCTAGATTTGGCACATCTGTAAGAAAGATCGTTCCCTGGCCAGGGGACAGTGCATTTGCAGAAGCTTGGCAGGTCAGAATAAAGTAGGTTAACATTACCCAGCCTGCATGGTTGTGCTCTGTTTCTTCATATTTGTGACTTTCACCAGCTGATAAAATGTCTGTCTCAAAGTGGGATTTCACAGTTATCGTCCAGTTCTCCTCAACATGACTGGCACAAATACCTTGCATCTTTTCTAATGTTATGTAGCTGAGTTTAATATATTATGGGGAAAAACTTCTTGTAGCAGATAAATTAACTTGAGAGCTGAAAGTATGCTGAAGGCAACATATTTTTGAAGAACTTTTATTCACGGTCAGCATCAATGTCTAAAATATAAGATTAAACTTATGAGATCAAATTTAAAAGGAGCTGTAAGCAGAGCTCATAATTCAGAGCTGTGACACTGCATCCTTTAATTATGTACTGAATTTTTTACCTAAAACTTATACAGGTCAGAGATTGATGGCCTGATAGAAAGCATTTATCTTTAGGATAACATATTTAAATTTAGTCCAGAAAGTCTGAAAATTTGCTCTGTGGAACAATTTGGTAATCTTCCACTTTCCAAATGGTTAGAGGAACTGCGGTGGCAAAGTAGTGACCCCTTGTGCTCCTCTTAATGATAGAATGCTCATATATTCTTAAAATTAAAAAAAAAAAAAATTTAAAGGTAATAGTGCTGTGCAGCGTTGTGATCCTACCTTTGACATCCCCCTGTCACCGGCAAAGGCATCTTTATGTGTTATACTGACAAATGTAGTGCGTGGTGCCACAACCACCACTCTCCCTTGTCAAAAATAGATGCGCTTGGGCTGATGAAAGCTGTTAATGCCGTCTTCTGACCATCGTTAGGAACACTCCTGCTTATTAGATTTTTGGCTTTCACATGATTTTGAAAGCAAGTGGCTTGTGTATTTGTGACTACCTGATCACTACTAGAAGTGATAATTTCGAACAAAACCACTTACTGTTTACTTGCTTGTAGCTACTTTTTCTGAGTGAGTGGTCCTGAATCGAAATTTAACAAGATGTAACTCGTAAGACATTCTGATCTCTAAAGTCACACTGGGAGCATTACCTGAGAAAAAGTGATCCAGGAAGCCAGATATATATATTTTTTTTTCCAAAACCAATTCTCTCTATGCCACTACTGAAGGATATTTAGACTGTTCCCCAGAGATCTTTCCCTGAATATACCACATCTCTCTGATCACTGCAACTTAATGGTAAGTAACTGCTCTGGTAGACGTGCACAAGCAACTGCTGTAAACTTGGTGGCTGGGATACTGCTAACAACAGTAGCTATGAAAGCTCAGCACAGGATAACATTCCTATCAATGAGTTTACTTTAAGGTCATCCTGAGCTCCATAAAATGGCATCCTTGGTGCAGTTAGTTATGGAGAAAAGAAATAAAAATAATCTGTCCAGTTTACAGAACAAAAAAGTATCATGTGGTGCAAGAGTTCCAAGAGGAGCATAATATTCCACCCACAGATGGAATCTTTTTGGAAAAGTAGTATGCCTTTGAAGAAGGTTGGAAATAACTACTGTTGCCAGACTGGGTTTTGCCCTTCAGAAGAAATAGTATTCTAGTATGTGGATTCAAGAGCTATTTATAGAAGAAATGCAAATAAACAGAATTTCTCTATTCCATGGTCCTTCCAAAACATAGCAATTTGATGTCCTGCTGGTTTGTCCTCCTCCACACTGAAGCGTGACTATTATTTTTTTTCATAGTAGCCATGTACACCAAGGCCAAATTCCAGAAACAGATACCTAATTCTGCTTTATTCCTGTTGCAGTTGTCCCTACTAATTGGACTTCAGTGTTACCTCCTCCTGATTTTTCATTTGCTTCTATGTGGTGGATTAAATTGGAAAATCATTGTGTATTCCTGAACTGTCTTGCGATACTAACTCGAGTCCTGTTGCAAGCTTGTTTTTAAAACAGCCTCTCTCACCAACTATAAAAAAATGAATTATCTTCTTTTTTTTAAAAAAGTGATGGACAAATGAGATGCCGGTGTGTGACCTGCATAACAGCTAATCACTGACGTCTTCTTCAACAGAGCATGCACAGGCTTCTTATCATTCTCCCGTAAGTATTCAGACTGTCTAGTTTCACAGAACACTGGCAAAAAGGAATCAACATTTTTCTGTCCTTGAAGAGTGGTTGATAGTGATAAAATCATGCCTGAGGTAAGAGGTGCTATGCATTATAAATTGTATCACAATATATAATCAAAAGAGCTTATTTGGGTGTGGGGGAAATAGAATATATGTGCAATATTATGTGTCTAGGACTAGATACAGACAGTGCATTCTTACCCTGTTTGTATTAATGTATTTACTGGATAGGAAGCCTATCCAATACATAATAAGGGCATGAGCTCTCTTTGCTTTTCATTATCACAGAGGAGTACAGAGGTTGCTTGCAGAAGAATGACTTCTGCATACAGGAGTCACGGGTTTACCTCTGGGTCACGATTTCCACCTGCAACAGTAAGGTTCTTCCCCATGTCTTAAACACACCCTCCTTCTAACAAAGCAGGACTTCTAAACTGTACGAGGCGCTGAGTTCAGTGGGGAGAAATTGAACTGGCATGCCTTTTCAGCTCATCCTCCAACCCATACTGCTGGGCATTTACACGTGTTATCTTTTTGTTCATGAATAAAAGTTAATGACCTCAAATTATAGAATATGGAGGCAGTCAGCTGTTGCTTTATGCTGCAAAGCAGAGACCCATCCTTTTCAGCCCACCTTACCTCTGTCACTTCTTTTTATTAATGTCATCAGACCAGGGCCATCAGATAGCAAACACTATGTGGGCCGGGGGGGCAGTTCCTGACAGCACCCTAAGATTAAAGAGAGTTGCAAAGTCTAGCAGGTTTCTCTAAGGAAAATCTGGGGTGATACTGGTCAGGCTAGGAAGCTGGGATTAGGTGGGAAAGGTCTTGCAAGGTAGTAAGTATTAATCTTGCCCGGGAGGAACTTTCCACAAAGTCGCCCAAAAGGCTAGTGACAGAGCTGGGAATAGATTTATCTGTAGACACGCAGTTAAGTGCTCTCTCTAGTAGGGCCTGCTGATATAAAACAAAAGAAAAAGGTCCTAATGCTATTTTTACAGTGTCCGTGACACGGGCTGTAAAAGTCCTTGTGGCAAAACATTGAATTGACCAGAGCTTTCTATGAATCTCTTAAGTCTTTTATTTTAAGTAAGCATTTCCAAGGACTTAAAGGGTCTTTTCAACTTGAAAGCTGGGTTTTATCAGAGTACAAATAAGAACAATTATCTTTTAAGAAAAAAAAACAACCCATACATCAAAAAAGAAATAAAAGCTCTTGTTGATACTTTTCTTCCTGAGCTGCTCATTTCCTTAGGGCATGCATCTTAAATTTTATTCCAACTCTAATAACTTTCTGTTTGCAGCAAATTCCAGATGTCACCTCTAACTCCCATAAACATTCATCTCATTTCCATCACAACTATTGGAGGCCTTGTCCTGCCCCTGCCCTTACCAGTGGTCTCCCACTCCCTGCCGATCTGCAGAGTCTCTGCTTTCTCACTTTGCCTCCTGGTCTTTCCCACCTTGCCTTCTCGAGTCCCCTCTTGCTGCTGGCATGCTCCTTTGCTCCAAGGCAGGCACAATATGAGGCTGAACATGAGCCGGCAGTGTGCCCAGGTGGCCAAGAAGGCCAACAGCGTCCTGGCCTGTATCAGGAATAGTGTGGCCAGCAGGAGCAGGGAAGTGATTGTGCCCGTGTACTCGGCACTGGTGAGGCCGCACCTCGAATCCCGTGTTCAGTTTTGGGCCCCTCACTACAAGAAGGATGTTGAGGTGCTGGAGCGTGTCCAGAGAAGGGCAACGAAGCTGGTGAGGGGTCTGGAGCACAAGTCTTACGAGGAGCGGCTGAGGGACCCGGGGTTGTTCAGTCTGGAGAAGAGGAGGCTGAGGGGAGACCTTATCGCTCTCTACAACTACCTGAAAGGGGGTTGTGGTGAGGTGGGTGTTGGTCTCTTCTCCCAAGTAACTAGTGATAGGACAAGAAGAAATGGCCTCAAGTTGCGCCAGGGGAGGTTTAGATTGGATATTAGGAAAAATTTCTTCACTGAGAGAGTGGTCAGGCATTGGAACAGGCTGCCCAGGGAGGGGGTGGAGTCACCATCTCTGGAAGTGTTCAAGAAACGTGTGGATGTGGCGCTTCAGGACATGGTTTAGGGGACACAGTGGCACTGGATTAATGGTTGGACTTGATGATCTTGAGGTTCCCTTCCAATCTTGGTGATTCTGTGATTCTGTGAATTTTTCCTTTTTCAGAGGAAAAGCCTGAGACTGTTTGTGGCAATCAGGGCAAGGCAAAACAGTAGCCTTTCCGCTCTGCTGTGAAAAGGCAGCCTTTTAAAGGAATTACGATATTGTAATGTAACTGTCATTTTTTTTATTATCTTTTTTCATTGCTAGGACACACCTAGATTCTGTGGCATTGGTTGTGATGAGTAAGACGACAAACTTCCAGGGGTGATTAAAGTGGATCTGTAGCTGTGTAAAGACATTTTATGGGTTATTCAAGTTAAAATCACTGTACCTGAGCGCATATGCTAATGTAAGTAACCATTTTTTCCCCTGTTCAGTCCAGTCTTTCAGCATTAGGTTAAAAAGCTCAGACGAAGATAACGAGTGTTTACTAAAGAAGTGCTGTCAGGAGCTGAAGAAAAAAATCTTTTCTAGAAGCAAAAATATAAGTTGGCTTCTCCACACCAAAAGCAGGACTGATATTTTGCTCTGAAGAAGACTGTCTGTAGTTGATCAACTACAGGTAAAGAGCCACTTCTAAGCAAGGGTGGTCATATTTTCTTCAGAGTTTGGATCATTGAAGTGAGTTTGGATTAAGACGGTGTGGTAAGAAATGTGCTTACATTTGAGGTAAAGTCACTGCAACAGGTTAAAATCTTCTTTTAAAATCTAAATGTTAAAATCTAAACGTTCTTACATGAAAATTTGGAAACTTCTGTTTAACTTGTTGCAAAATCCTTATCATATTTAGGATAGCAAAGTCAATCATAACTTTACTCTAACCTTATATGAGCCAAATTTGCTGTAAATGCCAAGAACGTTATAACACAATGCCAGAGAAATTAACCTTAAGTACACCTTAAGCAGTCATCTGATCCAATAATTCCCCAAAACAGAACACTAATTAACCTCATTCATAATAGTTTCACATTCATCTTCATTCTACACTTGCTGGCTGCAGCTATTTCAGCTGAAATAGAGTCACATACCTGAAACTCATTGCTTACTTGGTAAGATTCAACTCATCTAAGCTTTGACAACTCTAGAATAAGCGTTTACACCAAAGCTTGTCATTCCAGGTTCTCTTTATAGTCTAGAAACACTATAGTCTATAGTTTAAGGATGCAACCCATCTTGATTATTTTAGATGTCTGCTTTAGCACTAGACAAATCTCACTGCAGAAAGCTGTATTTGCACAGGTACATCCCAGTGTGCTGGCAGCACTGCACATGAAGAATCAGAAAAAAAGAAAGAAGGAAAAATTGAAACAAAGGCAACAGCCCACGGAAGCTCTCAGGTGGTTTGTTTTTTATGTTTCTGTGTTTTGTTTCATTATTTTGCGCAATGGAAGAACATGAGTATTTTATGCAGATCTGAGTTTGTGCTTTGTCAAGTTAAACCCAAGAACCCAAAGTTTGTCCTTTGGGTGGCTGTCCATAAGCACATTAAAGCAGAGAATGCTCAAGACTTTCAGACAGCGATGCGTCTAGATGCAACAACGTCTGTTGGAGTGTGCTTCACGCTATGTTAACTCCTGCATATATAGTGCAGGGAGTAAAAAGACAGGGGAGTGAAACTCAGAACATCAGTTCCCCCCAACCACCTGGCAATCTCAAAAGCTTTTGTTGCAGCTTCTGGAGCCTTTCTCTCCTTTAATCGTTGATGGAATAAGAACATATTCCTCATGCTGAAACCAACAAATTAATCTGAATAAACAAAGTTCCAAACTGTTTTTAAAGGACAGTGTTTCTTCCATTTAGAAAATGTTTGATCTGTATGAAATACTCCAAAAGTCTCAGCTTAGTCACCAGGGTCTGGGGGAAATGCACCTTGGTACCCTGTTTTTTGTAGAAGCTAGCAGTTGCGCTGGCAGTCTCACCAGTGCAGCCCAGCACTGGATGAACATAATTATCCTGTCATGCAGTGAAAGCTTCCAGCTAAGATCTCCGATAACGATGTGGTGTAGTACTGCTAATTTAGGAACGCAAAATGAGAACACATTAATGAGAGAGTAGTACTGCTACTGTGAGATCACTCGCCAGTCTCACAGTCTGTGCCAGCTCTCAGTACATGTATAATAACTTACAAACAGTTTCTCTAAGGAGTTGCTGGGAGCTGGCATTTTTATAGTACCTACGAGGTGAAATATTGAACCAAAACTGTATTGACACAGGAAGAATAGATTCTGCTTCAAAAGTTTCCAAAGTGTGATGCAGAGAAGCAGCATCCTACGGCAATGCAAAGATTCTTCCCTGTATGTTACCTAGACACTCCCATACCACAGAAATGTGCCTGCTAGCCCCTGGCTAACTCGTTTAATTACAGATTTATATAAAAATAAATTTTATATATTCATCAGAGAAATGGCTAATGCAACTGTTTGACCTCTTTCTTTTATTAGCATATTTTATGTTCATACTTTACAATATAATAAGTTATATATACAGCATTAAACAAAATTATTAGAAAGTAAGCTTTGGCAAGATCTACGGGAATTTTTTTCATTCCTGTACATCTTTTGTGTAACAATAAAAATACTGTATACTAAATAAAATAATGTTAAATAGTCTGTGTTCACATTGGCACCATCGATTTCAAGACCCTAACTTTTCATGGCCCAATAAACCTAAAAAAGAGGATTCTTGTATCTTCTTTTAAACAAATAAATGGTGTGTACTATTAAATGACACATGAAATATAGGAGGCAGTCGACTGAATAACACTGTAGTTACACATTGGCACAAGAAAAATGGAGCCTTCTCATTTTCTTTTTTTGTCTTTCCCTTTTTTGTTCTAGTAGCAATAGTACTAAACTGCAAATGCAGGGTCTTGGAAATCTTGTTGAAGGTTGCTAAGTTGTCAGCAGATCTAGAAATCTCATGGAAGCCCGTTGAAATCTGTATGAATTTGTCACTGACTTCAGGACAGCAAGAATTTCACCCCTAAATTAAACGTCAGTTACATAGTTAAATGTTCAAATAAATGCAGCTTGCTGCTTCGTTAAGAGAAAAGTCAAAATTCTCATCAAATTTGGCATATGCAAATTAATGAAGAGGGTCTTATGAAAGAAATGGTGGAAGACGATTAATGAGAGGGATAGGTTTTGTGGTGCAGTATGTACTTCCTCTGCTATACAAATCAAGTGCTGAAAAGACACTAAATATAGATGTTAAAGGGTGATACTAAATGTTCCACACAATTATGATCCTATCATAGATAAGATCTAGTTACTAAGTGATGGAATACTGGTTGTTAACTTCAGGGTAATAGTTAATATTTTTTATAGCATTTTGTTCAGTCGTGCATTTTTAAATTCAGAAAGTATTGCTTTGTAGCTGACACATCTCTTAATTTAGTGGTTGCACTTGTTGAAGTCTGTCATCACTCATTTTAGCTATAAATTAAGTGAATAGGTTTGGAAACAGCTACTGATTTGTGGTCTGAACAAGTTTTAGAGGACTTTTAACCATGAAAATCAGAGATTAGTTAAAAAGAAAAAAAATAAAGTCGATTTTTGTTGTACACAAACTCACAATAATGCTTTACCTTCCAGAGGAGTTGTTTTTCGCCTGTGGATTCTGTGCTCATGGTCTGCATTTACAAGAGTATAGCATTTAAAAAACACCTTTTCCTCTGTATTTCAAGTGTCTCTCAAGAAATCTACTCTTTTTGCTCTTAGTGTCAAATATGCATCATTGTGTCTGAAATTCCTCTGCTTGGAATATATTTGATATATAGATGTCACTATTGGAAAAATACATTTTTCTCGGTAGTGGACAAGCTGTTTTCGTTGCTTCTTATATTGTAACAGCAAAGAAGAGAAGAACTTGTTGCTCTCAACTTACAAGAAGAGACTGCCAACTTCGACTGTCAGCTTGTCCTCAGCAAGTCAGCAGTTTGAATTCACAATTTCTGAAATCTCAGTATGGAGTAAGAGTGCATTTATGTGCATTATGTACAGCATTTTGAAGCACTTCAATCTGTAAATTATATTGACTTTTTTCATATGGTATAGTTAGTTAATCTGAGGGCTGTATATACACACCTATGCACATATGTCTAGATTCAAGAAACCCATAGTAAGTACAGAAGATGAAACTGGTTACATGTTACATGTGTTAGAGCCGATAGAAATGTATGTGCCTCGTGTATTAATTGATACTGCAGCTGTGTTACTGCTTTTGACTGTAACTATTAAACCATTAAACGAAGGCCTAACAGACAGGAATATTTTCAGAGAGCAATTCAATGGCTTTCTTGAAGGCCAGGCAGGAAGGGTATCAGCAGGGTTATCTGCACACAGATTCGTACACAGACTGCAAAATGGATGTTTGTGTGTCCACTTATTACCAGTAACTGTTTAACACAATCGTTTTGTTTAATGACATGTTTCACACCAAATTTCTTGGGAGATTTCTGCTCTCGTTTTGGTAGATGTGTAACTTCACTTTTTTTAGAAGTCACAGAGAATAGCTTTCCGTTGGTTATCAGGAGCAAGGACGTAGAAGAAACATCAACAGTCTTTTGTCCAAAGTCTTTGGCATGGTGCTTGCTGGAATCACGGTTCTTGCAGGCGATGTGGAAGCGCAGGTCCCAGGCAGGCATGTCAGGATGTCCCTGCTGGCTCAGGAGCGGGCATCGCTTGTGCCCACTCCAGAATATCCGCACACAAGGATTCAACAGCATCCAACCGCTCGATTTGCACCAGTTTGGTTAGCAGTTCTGGGATGCTGTAACCTGCTGTGCTGATGCGATCAAATAGTTGCATGCCATCCGTCATGCCACCGATCTCATCTCTCTTCAGTCCAAAGCTCTCGGCAAGGTGACGCCACGTTTTCACGATGGCTTTTTCTGTGTTGTAGGTTGAGCTGAGCATTCGGCTGGTCTTCTCCAGGCAATCAAACGGCAGCTCCGTAGGGCTCAGACCTGCAACATGAGGTGGTTATTGTCAGATGGCTCTGCGCACGGGTCTTGACTACTCAAGACACTTATTAAAGTACTATAGTATATACTGTTAGCAAAAAGTACACCTAAAATCTTTGATAGTCCATATCTAGCTCCAAAGTTATAACTGTATTATTACCAAATTAATTCTTCCTAGTGACAGTAGGGTTCAATAATTAGGGTAAAATATTTCTGGGAAAGAAGTATTAGATGGGTTGTATGACTTCCCATGGCCCTGCCCCTTCCTTCAACAATTTACTAGCTGTTAGTAAAAGTATATTGCAACTGTATCCGTAGTGAGCAGCGCCATTAATACACCTCTGCACGTCAGGCATGGTGTTTGAGCTCGAGAGACAGCTCTGACCCTTCCCTGAGTCTGTCACCAGCGGCTGCTGTGACATCTCTGTAATTGAAAGTTGCCCTTGTAGGAATGTGAGGAGTGAGGTGAAGCAATGGTGCCAGATGCTTGCAAGCTAAAAGTCCCTGCAAGTGCTCGGTTGTCATTACTATCGCTGAATCTCTAGAGAGGATTTAACATTCATCCTGGGGGGAAAAAGCTATTTTTTCCTGGACATTTTTTCTATGTATTCGTGGTCAGAGGATACAGGAGAGAATCAGCTACAGCATTTTTCCAAAACCAGTCTAGTTTTCCTGCATTGTACTCGACAGCGGTAATTTGGTGGGAGATAGAGCTCCCTGAACCACAGAAAACTCAAAAGCACAGGCACACACATGCACACAAAGCGTGTGCGTGTGGTGAGTCACCGCAGTCACGTCTTCTCTTCTGCAGGGAATTTAATTCATGTCTCTTCTGCCAAAGCAGTCCAGCTAGTCAAGTGGTCAAGAGGGTTGAAACACTTAAAACACTGACTCTACTTGGAAACCCCACTTTTTGTCGTGAGAAATGGGACAGTATTTAGAGAAGCAGAGTAGGCCAAGGCTTGTGTCTGACTGAAATACAGTCCTGACCCTCCACAAATCACACTTCCGTATTTGGAACTAATTTCTATCCGCTATCCAAGGGGCTAAACAAATAAATCGAACAGGTTTCCTCTAGATGGGGAATACGAGAGTGCTTCTGCACAACTTGGCCTGTGTGCATGTCCCAACACGACCCAACGCTGCCCTCCTGCTCTCCATGGAGAGAAGCCGTGGCGTGCTCCAGCCCAAGCCCAGCCTGGACACGCTCTGGGGTCAGGGGACCATGGTGCATCCTGGCAAGTGAGTACCAACCTGCCTACAGAGTGTCTTTTCTGGATTGGGACTGTCTCTTTTCCATAGGAAGGCAGAGGCCTTTCTTATTTTACAGCAAACACTTGTGACCTAATTTTGTGCTGTTAGTATAGGTGCAAGTTTTGTACGCTCACCTTCTGCAACGTCGCATACGTTAGCATACACATCAAGTATCTTTTTCCTTCGACTTTGAATCTAAATGAGAAGATTTTTATTTCGTTAGTTTTTCAGTCATGGGAGTAAACAATTAGCAGACAGCAATGGAAAACCTGCGGGACATCCTCATTTCATGGCACTAAGGGTTAACATATAATGTCCTCAAGGGTCCCTTTTAAAGACTCAAAGGACACAGCAGTTATTCCGTGAAGCATAAACCTATTTCTGACTTCACTTCCCAGTGCTAGAGGTCTTTCTTTCCATTTCTAGTCTTTATAGATCAATCACTTTTCTGCTCCAAGTGTTTGTATATTTTATTTATCTTTCAGACTGAAGCAAACTCGTGACAATGAAGACAAATTCAATACTACGCACACAGGCAATTAATGCAGGGATGTCCAGGTAAACCAAGGAATTAAATTCGGACTGAAATGGCCTTCTTCCAGTAATCTAAGAGGACTGTAGAGGAAGGGATCTTCCCTTCTGTCATTTGATGTAGAACTGCTTAGTGTATTACTAATTAAATGTATTTTCTTCCATGACGTATTGCCTGGTTGAATCTGAAACTCTTCACAGGTAGATTAAAAAAACAAACCAGCCGTGAAGCTTTGGACAGGAAGAATCTGAGGTCCAGGGTGCTTTAGTCATTTTTGACAAGAAAGAAACTTGGACTGAAAACCTGACATTTTCCAAGCTGAAAATGGACATTTTGATATAGTTCCATTTAGCAAAAATATTCTCAAGGTTTGGCTGTGGATCCAATGTGGAGTAAAAAAAAAAAAAATGTCAAAATGTCATGAGTTCTCAGGAACTGGAATTGTCATCCCTCTGCCAGCTCTCATTAGGACTGAGCTTTCTGAAAAGCTGTCTTCTTGATAGGACTCTAGCACTAGGTCCACAAATTTGCCACTTTTCACTGCAAACTAGGCTAGAAAAAGGCTCTGCTTTCACTATTTTGTTTGTGGAAAGAATTTTGTTCATTTTATTTAGGCTCTTTATGAAGGTCAAGGCACATCAATGACTTGGATGAATAGGCTTGCAGCTGGTGACAACAGAGCGGCTGCTCCATCCAAACGAAGCCTGTCTCGCAGGCGCAGACACCGTGCAAGTGCGTTGTACGGCAGGGCGATGCAACGCAGACACTGATTGTCTTTCACATATTCTTGATATAGTTTGCATGTGCTTAATTGGTTGTGTTGCTATTGTAAGCTTGGACTAGCTGTTTCAGAACCTTGTAAACAGGAAATTTTCTTTTAATGGGATTTATTAAAACTCCTCCTAAGCAAACTGTTGGATGCTTATTTTCATTCTCCTCTTATTTTTAGGGCAAGGAGGGAAGTTAAATAATTCCACACCCATGAAGAATTATGCAGGACGCTCTTTTTACCAGAACCAGAAGATGGGGGGATTTGTAAAACTTATGCTAAAAGCAAACAGGTAAAGTTGAGCCAGATGAGCCTCCATGTGGTAGCTCATTGCATAATGGTTTTTGTTTTAATGAGGACATTTACCCTCATCCAACAGATACTTAATACTGTACTTTCATGTACTAGAAATGTTACTTAATCTCCAGCCTGAAGCAAATTAGTTCTTTTCTAATGTGGCTTAATTGTGAAATCTTAGGTATGGAGCAGGGGATCTTGACGCAGTCTGCACTTTCATTGCAAACTTTGTCTTCAGCCTTGTCAGCCGGCTTCAGTCCATGAGGAGTATGTTAGAACAGAAGGTCTGGAAGGTCTGGAAGTTCAGGCTTCAGATGTGCTTATGAGATATCTATCTATCTAAATCACTCTGGAGAATATATCTATTATATATGGTCTTTAGAAGGTAAGCCACTTCTTATGAAGCGTTCTAATTTCATGCACACCCAACTCATGTTACCCAATTTCAAGCCAGTGCATACATAAGTATGATAAAGTTGGGTATTTAGAGATACCTCAGAAAACTGAGTTTTAAAATGTGAGCATGGGAATAGTAAGTTATTTTCAGATGGTCATAACTGTCTACAACTAGAAAAACATTTCTCTTGTGTTGAGACTTTTTGTGTCTGGTCTCAGCTGAAAAATGAGCTACTTCAGAAAGTTTGATCTGAACGACCCCAACAATTTACAACATGAAAAGATGTGTTTTCAAACCTTTTTATTCTTAAAAGCTATATGATGTTTGATATTAATGATGTGATTTTGTCCTAGATATTGCCGTTTTAAAATTATTTTTTAAGTACTAAAACCATAAAAAATATCTGAGCAGACACTTTCTTTTTAAGGATAGTTTCATGTTAATATAAAATAAAAAGTTGTGTGGGTGGGGTGTGGCCTTAACTATGCCTTGAAATACTCCAAGTGAGATAAAATGCCCTGCGCAGTACACACTCAGC
>NW_010518687.1:0-8396 GCF_000687285.1 Phaethon lepturus | reverse complement strand
AAGAAGTGAAGGCCTTCCACAGCAAAACAAACAGTGCATTTACAGTGTCCTTCAGAGCACAGGAGTGACCTTCAAAGCACAAGTGTGTTTTTCAAAATTATACACAAAACCCAAGCACAACACCGGATATTTTTGAAAAGTCTGTGACGTGGAAATACCGACGCTATTGGGTCAAGGCACTCAGATGCTATGCTGCCCTATGAAGCCAGCCATGCTGCTGCATTATCTCTCTGTCTTGGATTTTCCATAGTGACTGTAGCATCAGCGTTAGTTATATTAGCATTAGCTTTATTGGGATTTTGCTGTTACTTGTTTTTTCTTTCTTTAGACTATAAAATATAATACTCAAAAAAGCAAAGTTACTACTCTTGTAGGAAATTTGGTGTTCAGCCCTGAGCAACTATTCTATGATTCTATGAGAGATACATATATATGTGCCACTATGCAAAGGGGATTCTAGAATAAATTTGTCTGGAGAAGCTCTTGGAAATTAGTCTGATCTGCACTATAATGCATTTTTGGGGGTGATAGTTTGTATATTGTTTTCTGAAAAAAAAAAAAAACAACACAGAAAAATCCTCTCAATTTTAAAATCTCAAAATAGCCTTACCCCAGTTGATTTATTGCTTGTAGAAGATTTATCTCTGGCCAAATGCACTAAAGATAACAAGCATCTCTCTGGAGTCCCTTGTTTGTCAACTGCGGCTTCTTCATCACTATCCATACTACGACTTAAAAGTCGTTCATTCTCAGAAGATGCATCATTTTCACTGTAAAATGAAGGATATGGTTATCTTAGTGAAGTCACTCATGGGTTGACTCCAGTCATCTCCTTTTTACTATCCTAGACTAATGGAATAAAAATGTTTTCAATTTTTTAAAATGCCTTTCCTCCAAAATCCTGTGAATATAACTGCATTAATCTGCCCAGGGTATATGTAGAATGCATAGTCACACATAGCTTGCAAGAATCTTTTTATAGCGGGATTTTCCAGCTGAGGACAGTGTTTAACCCACCTTAATCATGTTACCCAGCCAGGGTTGGCTGCCAGGCAGACACAAGGTGAGGGAAACTATCAATCACATCATGCCACCCAAGTGATGCTATGGACAAGGAGTTTTCTTAAGACCTGGAGCAGCTAATTTTACTCCTTCTGCCTAAAGTGAAGGGCAACCTTACTAAGGGCGTGTATGTGAAAGCAGCACTCAGGTCACAAAAATGGACCTGTCAAAAGAGGAGATGGAGACCCAAGAGTTGATGAACTGGTCATGGAGGGAGTGGGGAGGACACAGATTTCTCTTTGAATGACGTCTGTCATTCTCTCTTAGAAACTAGAGGGGCAAAAGCCTACTAAGGCATCTAATCTTTTCCCTGCTGCAGCAACTACCAGCATACCCATCTAACTTGTATTAATTCTAATTATTATTATTATTCATCTAATGTATTCCTCTGTACCAGGATGAATGGTGACTATGTCCCTTTCCCCACTTCAGTCAAAGTGGAAGTTCGTTTATTTTTTACCCACCTTTTAACAGCCTTAGCTGGAGTTGCTGTAAGTTTTTCAAACTCTTCTTTCTCAGAGAATATCACAACATTATCTGCAGATCAACAATTAGAGAATTTTAAATTGGCAATGAGATTCCAAACCAGTATTTTGTCTCAGGAGCTGCTTCTGCTGGCGACCTTATTGCAAACATAAATCTCTCTGCTGCCTTTTTAATTGCTATTAGAGGATTAAGTGACATCCTGGAAGTACAGAAACTATTATACACAATCCTTCAGTAAACTGACTTGGATTTTATAAAATTCAAAGGAGAAATTGTAATTTAAAAAAATGCATTAAGGGTATTTAAGTCCAATGTTGTCTTGGACAGAAAAAGCAAAACTAAAGCAACGTATACCTTGCACTTCTTTCTTCTCTTCTTGTGTGTTAGCCTGAGCTTCGACATTTTTTACTGAGTGGCTCTTGCAACAGGCTAGAATATAAAAATATAACACTAATTATTCTCAGAAGCTATCTCAAAATAGTATTGGCATCTAAAATCTCATGTGCTGAACAATTACCTTGAGCAGAAGGTTTTGTTTTCACAATGTAAAACATGATGATGAGGACAATAGCAATAGCCATTATGAAGATGGTAGACATTGCAATTATAAGAGCTGTAGCCAGATGTCCTTGTCCTGAAAGATCTGCTGGAATAAACAAAAAAATATTTTCATAAAAGAGCAAATCTTAGGATCAGAGAATAGTTTACAGTTTGCAGTCTGCTCTATACTTACATTTTGCATACTCATTTATTTGAGCTGAGTCTTGGTTACTTATTAAGCATTGAAAAACTTAGTGTTACATCTCAAAGGCAAACTAATAAACAATTTTACAAAATTGTGACATTTCTGCTGCAATAACCAGTTAACAGTATTCATAAAAATATTTGAAGACATGATCCATCGGATACATAGGTGTAGGAAATTATATTATCTGCTAACAATATAGGAAGCTATATGTAAACAAGAGTAGCGGCGTTCCTAACACTCTATACTGGTAAACAGCATAGAAAAGAAAAAAAAAAAACCACAAACAACTGGAATGAGAGCTAAAATGACTGTTGATAACTATGGCTGCCTCAAAAGCTTTGTAGTGAAAAGGAGAACACCATGCACATGTGGAAGGACTGATGTTTTCCTAACAGAGACTTAAAACAGCGTGGTTGGAAAGTGAATTTAAAATAAGGTGTGTGAAGAGGTATTCAGAAGCAGAATTTGAATGCAACAGACTAGAATTGAAAAGTCACAAAAGGATGCAGAAAATGTCAGATACACTAAAATGCATGAAAACTTTACTTTTTCTGAAAACATGATCCTCACGATCGTGTTTCCAGACAATGCCAAGAAGATCAGCATTGTCAGTACCTCATTAACTGCATATTTCCTCTTTTGTCTTCTCAGGTTCACATATTTTTAAACCATAATCATAATGCTGGAGAACTGTTTATGTTAGCTCAATAAGAGACTGTCCATATTTGTGCATTACATTATTTTCAGCAGTCTTAGCTGAGCTTTGCTGAGGCATACTGCCATTATTGTATAGCTACAAATAATGAGCTAAATTAATTGCTGGCATTACTGAGTACAGTTCAAACCCATTTTAAGTCCACCTGACTAAAACAACGGTGTTGATTAACCAAGAGATAAAAATTCATTCTGAGTTATTTTTAATAGTAGTTTTAGAAATCCGGAAATAGTGGCAATGAAATTCACAATATTTTCAGTTCAGTTGCACTTTGTTGATGCTATTTTCAAAACCAGCAGCTGCTAAATTAAATCTGTGAATGGATCCTTACCTTTGTGAGCATGCTGGTAAGGCGAGAAAGTGCTTGTGCCAGAAGTACTTGGGAAAATGGCTGAAATGCCAGAGGTAGCCCCCGCACCTGCAACATGAACAAAAATGCCATAAACTTCCACGGTTACTTTGTCCAGTCTAAGCAACAGCTTGGCCCGAGTAAACAGAGCCTTGACTTAGCTTGTTTGCATTTCTATCGTGTTGAAAATTGTGTCACAGGCTACATTTTTGCATAGCATCTAGAGGCAGTGCAAGAAGTCAAAGTTCCTGAATGGTTACGAGCTTCGAAGAGACCCAGGCATTCAGACGCAGGCAGGGGCAACTGTTACATACAGATTCCCACATTACAAATCTGTCCTGGGTAGCAGAAAGTTTTCCAGTATCCAGCTGATGACTCAAACTGTTTACAACCCCCGCGCCATTATTTGCAGCAGCAGACCCCAAGTCCCAGCTGGTAGATTCATCAAATAATTGGTGCTTCTTGCAAGCATCTCGCACTAGCAGGATCGTTGTGAAACTCTGATGGTACGCAAACCCTCACAACCCCACAAGAAAACCTAGGAAAGGTGACAAATAATACCCTTGAATGCTTTTCTGTTCCATGGAGCTGTACTATCAGAAAAGGGAACGTTAGAATTTCCTGCCATCTGTCTGGGCAGTATGTTTCTTACGATTACCCCTGTCATTCCAAATCTATATTCTGGGGAGGAGAGGAAACCACAAAAAGATTGAAGAAAGTGACGCAAGACTTCACGCTGGCAGAGGAGTGAAATTGTCCAATAGGGGTTTTCATGTCTAAATTCTGCAGTCAAGCTTTAAAGGTAATATTAATCTTTCAGATGGAGTCATATATCAAGTTTTCAAAGCAGTAAACCAGGTCATAAATTAACAATAATTTGACAATACCAGTCAATACTGGATATCATTGGGAATAAGGCTGTTGATGGGAATGCTTTCATACAGGATGGTGTTTGCATAGTATTCCAAAACAGAATAAAAACATTAGGGTTGGGAGAAAATATTCTCTTCATTCTCAAATAAACTTTAATATCATTAGTAAGCAAGTTACGCAAACAGCTACTATCAACAGACACTGAAAAACATCTTCTGGCTTGGAGGGGATATGAAATCCCTCCTGCTTTTTAGTAGCTGGCTATGGAAAAATCCAGTGATAATTAAATGCAGCAGATCTTAAGGCAAAAGACTGTCCCGGTCATCTGGTGAGGTGCATGCAGCACATGGATCCACAAGCCAGTTTGGCAACTGGAGTAGCTGAGAACTAACCGTGCCATTCTTCTGACCTAGTAAATATTACAAGAAATTAAACCCACCAGGTAAACTTGGCAGGAAATTAAGTGGTCTGGAATGGTCTGAGAAATGTTCCATGGTTAAGAAGAAAGCAATATGCATGCTCTTCAAATTAAGATAAATGTTTTCTAGAAAGAAAAAAAGTATTGCCTACCATAAAACATGGCTGCAGTGTAGTGAATGAGAAATGTGCACTCCTAAAGTGACCACAAAGTATGAGTTGCAGATGTCTCCAAAATAAATTTTCTTTAACAATGGTAAAACTTCTTTCAGACCTCATTTGTTGGAAGCAAATGGGTTCATTGGGGGTTTTTTTCTAACTGTAGAAGAGTTTTCATAGAGTTTTAAATATACTAATTTGTTAATTCAGATGCTTTTCATATTATGTAAATGAAGGCAGATTATGTAATCTTGCCTCTGGTCCCTTCTCTGTGACAGACTTCCTTCTAAGAAGCATTAGTTATGAGCTCCAGAAGCTGCAATATAGCAGTAGAGCATCTAGGTATCAGTAGGAGAAGACGTCATCTGCATGTAGTGGAGGTTAAAGAGAGGTAATTTGTTCAATTTTCAGCAATTGTTCACAAAACTGAAGTGAATTACCCCTGGTCTCAACCCATGTATTTGCCCATAAATACAACTGGACAACAGAGGAAGTTTCATAAATGGCCAGTGCCGTAGCCCAATACTCTCCTTCATGTCCAAGGCTACCAGGCTTATGCCTATTCTTGCAGTCCCCTGGCAAATCCCGTTACAGACAATTGCAATTCTGTACAGTTCTTGCAAGTTGCAGCAAATGAAAAATAGCTTTTCCTACACCGCCTTTCAGTTAACACAGGCAAGCCATGCTGCTTTGTCTGCTTGGAGTTTATCTAACAAGCTTCAGCTCGTCTCCTCCAGAAACAAGTTTTATCAAACTCCCCTCTCTCTCTTTTCCTTCCTCTGAAATACACAGACATTCAAGTATTTCTGCCTGATCAATCTTTCAATCATTTGGTATCGGTAGCCTCGTGTTTTTCACCTGTCTGCGAAAGGAAGCGGAGCCTTCCACGGTGGGAAGTCATGCAGCAGCAGGTAGCACAGGAATGGTAAGGAGGAAGATCATTCATTCTTCACTCAGCATCATCGTCACACTTCACCCAGCTCTACCCCACATCGGGATGTGGGGTGTTGCCCACGCCATGCGTACGCACACACACACACACGAGCCTCTCCTGTGCACCGGGGTGAGCACCTTCAGCTCCAGAGCCTACGTGCAGAATGTTCTTTGCACGGGAATGGGGCCACCTTGTTTGTTCCTGTCCTGGCAAAATCGAGGCTGGTGCTAGAACGTGGTGGCCTTTTACATATGCCTAGGTAGGAGTTAGTCGTTATGCATATTTTAAGCCTATTATCAAATTTAATAATTTGGCATATTCATTACGAGCCAAGATTTTTCTTTAGATGTGGCTTAGAAGAAAGTGCCAATTTGTGCACCTGCACTACAAGGAGAACCAAAAATGCCAGCTTCTGCAGCAGTTCAGTTCATACCAGTTTGTGTGAGCAAAAAGAAACAGAACCCGTAGCTGCTGCTTTTCCCAGTCCAGCAGTACGTGCACCGCGACTGCAATGTCAGCTGTTCCTGTGCACATCCAGTTTCGCATCCCGATCACGTTATTAATTCTGGTTCCAATAGAGATGACACTTACATAGTCTATAAAGACATAGATGTAGTTCAGGCAGAGACATCCTAAGGTGCTACAGCACAACATATGGAAACAACTCTATTGCAAGTACAAAAAAAGACTGATGGCTGTAATATAGCTGGGCAAAAGAGTGGTTTATATTCCTAGACACCTGTAAGTAATATTGTAGGAATGCGATAAGGACATTAGGAAAGAAGTTTATCACTCAGCTTTTGCTTCATAAATGTTTTTGTTCAAAAATTGCAATTTAGTTACAACTTTCTTGGAGTCTAAATACAGATTCATTTTAAAAACATACTTATTGTTTAAAAGAACAATTGAACTTGTATTCACATTTGAATGTTTGGGGTTTTTTAGCTCAAAAGATAGCTTTAACTTAAATTGCCATGCAGTCAGCCTTTTGTCCTCATAATGAACAAATGCTGGGCAATAACTTTTTTTTGTTTCATAGAACCTCTCTGCTTTATGTAACAGGACTATTACAGTTGTTCATATGTCTCAAGACAGATTCACAACAAGAAGCGACGAACAAAACTATCAGATTTGTGAGAGGAGGAGGGCACAGGGAGGGGAGGCTTTACCAACATGCCCCCGTGCAAGTGTTCGTGAGTGAATAAAATCTGGTGCAGTAGAAGACCATATGTGCTCCTGACATACGTTGCTGTGGGTGTCAGCTTACTGGTCCATGTGAAAGACTGCTGCTCATAGCTAGCAACAGCTTTTTTGGAAGTTTATCTAATGCTTAATGACATTTTATAAAAATAGTTGAAGTGTGTATACAACAGACTATCATCAGAGCGATCCTGAAATAAGAAGCACTTTGACAATGTCTTTGTGTATATATGTATCTATTTCTTGCCATTGGGTGCAGTGGGCTGTCTCTTGATGCATCCCTCTTCTCACAGCCGTGGTCCATGTATGAGCGGCAATGCACACTCGTTACTGCCGCCGAGCTGCAAGTGCCGTCACTGAGACTGTTTTACGGGAGCCAAATAAGACAAAGCACACGTGCAAATAAATAACTAGCAGCCTGGAATATGAGACGAAAAATAAAGTACGTTGAGTTGAAATTCAATAAAGGTAGACAGTTTATGGCTGACAAAGTAATCAAAAACTGGATCATAACTAAACCTAGTCATAAATAAAGACCTAGATATTTAGAAAGCAGAGGTCAGAATTTTCAAATTAATGTACACCTGTATTCAGGTACTTACATGAAAGGTTCAATTTCAAACTTAAGGAAACAACACTTCATATGGAAACCCTGTGCACTTGGAAAGTCATGGAAGCTGAAGCAGCAAACCCAAACCCCTCTCTAAGGCGTCTGCATATGACCTCAGTAACCAAACATTGACCAACTCAGAACATACTGCAAGTCACTAATAACAGAGCGTATCCTAGACAATGGAGGATTGCCTGACTGTTCTTTATTTCACTGTCTTTTATTCTGGGGGACATACAGAATACTATAAGGCAAGTTACTCTAATGTTTCCACAGGTCGACACTTCAGTTAGTGTAGGTAGTTACCAAACCAGGAAGAACATGAAGTAAATTAATTCCCGAGATTGAACCTTCTAAAAACAGTGATAGCAAAGTTCCCCCAGACTTTTCTTTTCGACCTGGTCATTGTCACTGTAAGTAAGTCTTCAGACACATAAAAGGAAATATTTTATTCTTTTGTGCTCTCTGTAATGTCTTTAACCATTCTATTTCTCCCTCCTTCCATTTTGCCAGGGCAGGGAAGTTGTCATGATTATAGGCAGCGTGGCCTTAGTCTGACAATTTATTTGCATCTGTCTGTAGTTTTGTTTAGGATGCCCTGGGAGCTGTCGTCATTGCACAGTACTGGAAGGTCACAGGCACATGCCTCCTGAATTAAACCCACCTCCGGGAGTTCAGCGTCACCACCTCTTTCTCTGTGCACCGTGAAGGGGCTAACTGCCGTTCAAACCCTACTACGGTGACTTCGGAAGCGACAGGAGGAAGAGAACGGACCCCCAAAGAGCCGCTCCGCCGTTCCCCCTGCGCCGCGCTGGCCAGGCCGTAGCGGTGGGGCGCGCGGCC
>NW_010518686.1:0-15968 GCF_000687285.1 Phaethon lepturus | reverse complement strand
GGTGGAGTCACCACCACTGGAAATATTAAAAAAAAATATGTAGACGCGGCACTTCAGGACATGGTTTAGTGGGCATGGTGGTGTTGGGTTGATGGTTGGACTTGATGATCTTAAAGGTCTTTTCCAGCCTTAATGATTCTGTGATTCTGTGAAAATCATGACTGGCATGGGAGGGGTGAATAGAGATTGGTTGTTTTCTGGCATGAGAACGGGGGCCATCAAGTGACACTGGTAGGCTCAGTGCAAGCAGGAGGAGGTTGTTCACGTGGAGTGAATGAGGCCTATTGCTTGCCAAAGGATGTTTTGGAGCCTGGAAGTCTTTGGAATAGAGCTTCTTTGAGGTTTACTATCTAGACAAACCACAACAGGCTCAGGGCATCCCCTGAGGCTAGGGAGACTTGGAGATGGGGAGAGTATTAGGGTGAAAGTGCCTCTCGGGTGGTACTTATCCTCCCTCATTTACAGGCACCGTTGTAGGCAGAAAACTGAACTAGGTGGACCAAGGTCTGCTCAGATATGACTCTTTCTTTGTTGTTATTTTACGCAGAGGCATACCTTTATTTTTTTACTTTTGAAGACAAAAATCTAATTTATGTTTTTAATGCAAATGCATCTTGGTCTTGATGCAAGGTTGTCATATACTGCCATGAAAATTTCAGTAGAGTGTCCTTTGATCTGGCAAATGTTCAGAAAATCTTTGACACTGCATACGTGCAAGTCTTCAGGGTACAACTGCAATGCTAAAGAAAAGCATTAAATGAAGTACTCTGTTTTATTGTCCAGTGAGGAAGGTAAGCAGCCTGACAGCTGACCCTCCAGCATCAGGAAATTGTGGGTTTTTTTCTCCTGTCCTGCATTTTCCCCAAGCCACCAGGAACACTTCTATGAAGATAAGCTGGTTTGCTCTTTGTGTACAACCTTCTGAAAATGTTTGTTCCTTTCCATCCTTCTGCTTTTGTGTTTTGAGGGAATTTGCCACCGAGCGGTTTCCATGGTTACGAGGATACGGCTGCTCTTAGAGTGAGACATCTGCAGAGAGCAAATACATGAACCAGTGCATCCGGGACAGGGGAAATGTGCTTTGTATCTGTAATGGCCATTCCTAGGTAAAAGCCAATGTGAAACTGGAAAAATAGATATTATTCTTAACCCTTTGTCTTACTGTGAAATGTAGTGCTCTCCTTTACCACCAGGTCTCTTTAGAATGCTGAAAGCACTCTACTTTCTGTGGTCTCTGGAGTATTAAAGGGCAGGAAATGGGCTATGTTGCAAAATATGCTGCTTATCCATGTTGTGCAATTTTCTTGTGTAAGAAAGAAAAATGCCTTCTCGCTCTTATTCAGGGTGGTTCCTCATTTTATTCAGAGGAAAGAACAAAATGAAAATGTAAAGTCCAGAGTTTTGGGAGGGATGCAGTGGTCCTTTCCTTGCCTTTACACTCCTTGGTAGTATTGGCAAGTACTTGAGGCTCTGACCAGCTCTGTACAGCACTTGGTTTGTTGAATGCAGGAACAGTGTTGGACACATTTACAGGAGCGCAGGGTATGTTGCTACCATGCACAAAAATCTTCTTGTGAAGAAGACACACACAGGTTGCTGTAAACCTGAAGCAAGCCTTGGTCCCATGACTGTCGCTGAAGAACTTACTGCCTCTGCTACAAAATTTGAGGAAGCCTTCGCTACAAACACAGAGGGTGAGTTAGTTAGCAGGCCTTTCTGAAAAGGCCGGCACAGTGCCTCTGTGCACATTTGTAGCCTGGAGTGCAGGGCTACAGGATAACTAAGCCACCCTTTACAAAAAAACTTTAAGCTGGAGTGGTAATTGCCAATCAGCTAACTTTGGTTAACGCTCTCCTGTGAGTCCTAACTGTACTGAAGGGGAAAGAAAAAGCATTAAAGGAAGAAAAATCCTACATTAGAAATTAAACTTGGTGACTTCTCTTTTTCTCCTCCTCCATAGTGTTTAACTGTAGTTCTTTACCACTTTAACGCAGAACTGTTTGTCTGAGCAAGCACCAACAAAATTTGAGGTGAGTGCAGCTGCATCTCGTGGATGCTGATAAAAACACTCAGAGGATTAGGTGATGTACCAGGCAAGACTATCAAAGCATTTCTTCTAATTTGTTTTATTATAATTGATTTAAATCCTTCATTTAACTACAGTTTTAAAATGTGCCTTTTAGCTAAATACACCCAAAAAGCCACCCCACTTTTAAAATGCTTTTCTTATAAAGGCTGAGTTGCAGATGTCTTTTTGTTTGCCACTTTTACGCTACAGCTCTGCAGTACTCAAGAAAAATAAAATGAGTTTCTGATGGAAGAAGCATATAACCGTTTACGGGAGCTTACCAAGCAGTGGAAAATTGCAAATGGCAATAAATATTCAAATCTGAAAGCAAGACATTTCCAGGTTTCCATATTCCAATAAAATTATTAAAATGAATGCCTTGCTATTTATAGTGGGTGGCAGTTTAACACCATAGATATTCATATTTAATAGAGTGCTCTTGTAATGCTGCCTGTGCTGAAGAGTTAAGGAACTACTTGCTGTGATGGATGGGTTTTAGCCAAGCACGTGGCAGGCACAGCTTGCTGCTGATACTCAGTCACCACAACAGCCACCTGCCAGCCATGAGGCTCTCCTGACAAGGCAGTGGCCCCTTGATGGGGAGAATTTTTGGCAGATATTTATTGTTGTTCTTAATCACCTAATAGAGAAGTCTGTGGTGGTCACCCCTTACACTGCTGGCAGCCATAGGGCACAGCTCTAGTCAAACCAAATTTGTAGACAATTGGGACTGCTTTGAGATATCCAGTAGTAATTGTATGTGTGCCTCTGTCAACTAGCATTTGGCTGGCTCTGTGGGGTTTTATCCCTTTTACTTCACATAAATAACCTCTTACAGCTTTGCTTTCATTCTTGAGAGACATGCAGCAGCCCTGGAAAATTGTGGGGCTTTGCTAGCCCTACAAAGATCAAGGTGGACATCCAGGAATCAGTGAGGGGAGGGGAAGCAGGTCAGCTAGCAATGCAGAAACCTTTCTGCAAAGGGCAGTTTAGGTTCAAGCAGTATTTGTGGTTGGTTCCTCTTCATCATCCTACTCTGTGAGAGGAACCTCTGCCAGCTCCGTGTTAAATTAGATGACTAACATCTGCCACATACTCATTAAACATCACACATTTATGATACACAATCCTCTGCCAAATCTAGTGCTAAATGGGATCTGTAACAAGTGTTATTATCCTCTTAATTAATATGAGTAGGGTAGAATTTCCAGTAATGCCTAAGAGACTGAGGAGCTTGCATCTGCTTTTCCAAAAGCAGCTTAGAGACAGAAGCATTTCGCTGGACTGAAATGGCATGCAAACAGCAGTAACAGTGGTGATTTTGCAAACTGGGACACAGGCCTGGCTGCACCGGGGCTGTAAACTGGCTTAAGTATGTTACTCTGCTGTAGTGAGTATGGCTGTTACTGATGGGTTTCCTTTGACTAGCTCCTTTCTCATGGCTCGCTCCCTCCCCTGAAACACATGTGACTATTCTGGAGAAGTACTGCACTTGAAAACTGAGTCACTACTCCAGAATCAAATCTCTCTCCTTTCAAGAGTGTCCACCCAAATGAACCTGCAGTACTTGAGTTTCTCACTCATAAGCTGCACTCCAAATTCCTTGTAGCACAGGACTGTGCTCTTAGGTCTTCTGGTTGTCTAAAGGCAAAACTGCAGAACATAGTAAGGATAGCTTTATTTTTTTCATTCCTTCACCTGTCATTCCTACTGACTCTCAGTCCTCTGTGCCACTACTTTTTGAATGTGAGGATCTTTATAGTTCATTTGAAAGATGGTCACAGAAGCACCGGAAGATCAAGATTGCAATGGATGTCTGCAACTCTATGGCAAACACATTGCATCAGATTCTTCAAGGCTGTCAACCTGTGATGTGGTCTGCAGTGGAAATTGTGGAAAGAGGAAAAAGCTCCTTATTTTCATTTTACAGAAAACATTTTTTTAAGATGCATCCAATATTGAGTAGAAGGAATTCCATGGAAGATTGGTACTAGAGCATGTACAGTTGTGATTCAGAGCATAATGCAGCATTAGAAAACATGAATCCTGCTTTGTACAAACAAGAAGGAACTGCATCTTTTCCACCTGGCCTAGTATAAAAGATCTGACTTTTTCCTCTGGCACAGAAAAGAAGTTAACTTTGAAAAATGCTTTAAATGTCCTTTTTACAGAATGTTCTTCAAACATTCAGCTTTTTACATATGTGTGTACAAGCTGAAAATTGTCCCAAGCAAGAGGCAAAGCCCCATATAAACACAATTTCCTTTTTTTCTAATTGAAACACTTTAAAAGTTGCAGTTCCAGAAGCAAATATGAAGAAAGGTCTAGGTGTATAGAACAATCTGTAGCACTTAGAAATAGAACTGATAGAGAACATGAATGCATGACTGCGCTTGTTCCACTGATGTGCTCACCTTTCTTCCCTGAAGCTTGGCTACAAATCTTTGCAGGGTCAATTCAGCCTTTTTCCAGTTGCAGCAGATAAAAAGCACGGTGCAGTTTTCAGTGTAGGGGCTCTTGGACGAAAGCCAAGGGCTTGATCCAGCTCTTAGTGAAGCAAGTGGAAAGATGCCCATTAATGTGAGAAGAGCTTTAGATGTGACTCTTGGACCATGACAAAAGATTTTAATGGAACCTTTTGTAGTAGCTAGGTTTGCTCTGACTTCTTTGCCTATATAACAAATTTGTCTTCCAACATCTGCAATTCACAAGCTATCAACAGTGCCCTTTTTGGGAGGATGAGGAAGAGGTATTTTTAAAATAACTCCAAATATTTAGGTATGGAGAGTTCTGTATGCATAAGCCCGTAAAAAGCACAGTCTTTAGGGGGAAATAGTGGAAACGGGACTTCTAAAGGCACAGGTCAGACACAGGCTCAAGGAGCAGCTATTAAACAATGTGAAAACCTGCTCTGTTAAAACCATTAAGGATCAGTACTGTTGGTGTTACAACATACAGCCAAGGGATGCAGCTCAACAGTGACAGATACAAAGGTTTGACTTTGCCAGGCAGAAACTTGCCCCTACTCACCTGCCAGAACCCATCCTGGATCTCCCTTTCCAATGCACAGACTCCATGTCATGGCTCAAGCTGGGGAGAACGCACGTATTCTGGAAGACAGGGGATCCCCACAGGGTGTGACTTAGACCACTTAACCTGGAGCCAGTGAAATGAAGACACGCTCGAAGTCCTATCGAGACACAAGATTGTGTTTCTCAAGAGAAGCTCGTTTCTGTGGGAAGGGAGATCCTAGCTCCTGCTGGACCTCTGCAAGTGGACATTCTGTTGCCTTACCCAGCTGCAAGCTGCTTCCAGGTTCCTACGGCTGCTACGGGTCAGGCTGCCTCCTCTGCAAATCGCTGCTCCAGTGAGCAGCACCTTGTCCCTGTACAGGATGGTTCGGTACCTGCTGAGCTCCTGCAGTTCCCATGGAAGGATTTAGCAGGTCTCCTGCAGCGAGGCAGAGCACAGCATATGGTCCTCACCTCAAAGTGCTCTCTCTGCTGGGGTTGCCTAGTGAAATGAACTCCTGGTCGTCTCGGGATATGTACTGAGAGAGGAATATACATTGCACAGGCCATGGGCTGCTGCTGGGCAATGAAGGTAAATACTCTTTTACAATACATTAAAGGGTAGCAAGGCTTTGAGCTCCAATCAGGTGCTGAAGCAGAGCTGAGCACGTCTTGTGCTGAGCTGATTGCAGGAAGAATCACAAAGGTGTTTCCTCCCACTGGGTTCAGCTTTATCTTTTAAGTTAATATATTTGGTGAGGGTCTAACAAGCTTCAGAAGCAGCAAGCAATCTCACAGGCAGAGCAGGGGACAAATGTATCAAAAATCAGATCAGCAGAGCTATTCCTATCTGCTTTTTATTGGATATTGTGGACAAGAGATAGCAATCGAGTTACTTGTACAGGTATCCCAGCCTGTTTTGAAGAAAATAATGAGCTTTTGTTGCTGTAATCCAAAAAAATTTTTGGTCTTAAGGATAACTGATTCTCAGATTAAGCTAGGCATCCCATCTGATCTAGTGTTTCCATTTAGAAATAAATGCCAGAAAAATACTGATGTGTGTTATTTCAAATGCAAAGGATGTATCCCTGTTCAAAGGAAGCATCTCTGTTCAAAAGAAGCACAGCTACAGTTTTGATTTGATCTACCAGCGTTAGCTGAGTGTATGTTTCCTAGAAAATAGGTCACAGCAAGAAAGGGAGTTAAATTTAAAGAAAAAGAAAGATGACTAGTAGTGACTAGACAGATTACGGTGTTCAGTAGATGAATGGCACTGACAAGCAGCCCTCTTTCAGTTGGGCATAAATATTAATGCCTTCCACAATCATGCTAGACAGCACCTTTTATTAAAACCTACTAAATAACAAAATTACAACCTGCCTTTCTTAGGTTGGAGGGCTTTGAGCCTACTGTGGCTGCCTGGTAGGAAAAATGTAAAGCTATTCTTGTAAATGGTCACTCTTTGGTCACCTGTGAGGGTGAAGAATTCCAAACCTGATCTATGATCTGACTTTCAAAATTTGACACATCACTTTTCAGGACAGTGGCTCACTAAATAAATATAAAATAAATGCTACCATTGTTTCCTTACTGCAAATATCCATTTATTTAGAGGCTGTATTCCCCATTCTCACTTGTTCCCCAGTTTTATTTCTGTGCCCACGCTGTGAGAATAGCCAAGGCTCTTGCTTGAGTCCTCCCTTTCCTGCTGTTGTGATAGTGAATATCTCAAACCCTCATCTGCCCTAAAGCTCCTTGTCCTGGCAGAAGTACATGCTCAACTACACAGATAGATCACTACCTCCAAGTAAGATGTGGTGGGCTACCACGTCTGCATTAGTAAGGTGCTATGAGATTTTAATCCTCCTGTGTCCCTCCAGTTTTTGTGTAAAACAAAACTGTCTGGCTTAGGAGCATCCCCAAAAAGACTCTGTTCACCTTCCCGAAGGTTGTAAGGTGTGCTTTAGGCATAGCAAACACTTCTATCTGAGAGAAAAAGATAGCAACTACCATTTAAAAAGAAAAACTCTGTTTTCACCTGGGGTGAGGATCTAGGACTTCAGAGGATGGACTCTGGCACACAGGAAGCAAGTGGGAGTGATGTTTTAAATTCAGTATCTGTGTCCTGATAGCCTGTGATTGCAGGGAGCTGGTTTTCATGATCTCAGTGGTTTCCGACAGCTCTGTTTTTTGCTTTTCTGCTAAGCTCTTAATTAATTCAAATATACACTTATGTGATGCCAAAACTGAATGGGACTAGAAAGATTTTTTGTTTGTTTGTTTGTTTGTTTTAAGGCATGGTTCCTGTGGAGTAGTGGTGATGTTATGGAGTAGTGCAAGGAGCTCTGTTAAAAAGAGTCAGTGGAAGTATCTCCACCAAGTGCAAATGGAGCGTGGTACAAGCTATATGTGCACCTGGGGTCCCTCCTGCACCACGTGCCCTCCTGCTGCCCTCAGACCTAACCTGCCCCTGGTACACCCACGTTTCTGGTGCCCTTAAATAAGAGGGTAGCTGTTACATGGTGAGAAACTCATACTAGTCACTGCAGCTGTATTTGTATTCTGTGTCTGCTGTACTTCCAGCTGAAGCTTTACAAACTGAGCTCAGGCATGACATAAACTGCAGGGCTGGCGGCTTGAGTTCTATTTTCTCATTTTCATGATAGCTGTCATATTTTCCTTGTCATAAGAAAGGACTCTTATAAGATTGAATTACTTCCTAGTTAATACATTATTATCGCAGCTGCTTAAGGAGTGTAGTTTAAAACATATTAGGTGATATACTCAATATTGTGATTGCATGTTGTTCTTGTTTGCAATTATACTTTAATAATTACAATATGGCACTCTGGAAAGAGTCCACCATGTCATTCTTATCAGCGTAGTGCTGTTACTGGGGAAAACTTGTGTTTAGGACTGCCCTTTTCTAATGTGATTGAAGGAATGAAACTCTCCATAGAGTCAAGTATAAATATTTGAGTTAAATATATGTACACAGGTATACAGGTATATTTGTATACATACATAGAACCATAGAATAGTTTGGGTTGGCAGGGACCTTCAAAGATAATCTAGTCCAACCCCCCCTGCAATAAGCAGGGACATATATTTGAATATTCACCAGGGTTTCCATATGCCGAAGAAGATTTACACTTTAAAGGAAGAATTTGACAATTGGGATCTGAATATTGGGCAAGAACTAAAATCAGTTAGTGTCACTAACTCTGTCCCAGCCATTGTGTGTGGTAGCTGCTTCTTGCTCTGCATTTGTCCCTGTGGAATGGAGCATAAGACTCAACCAATACACCAAATGTTATTTCAGATGTCAGGTGTATCAAGGCACAGGCTTGACGGTATCGCTTTTATCGACAGTGTTCGCGCTCTTACATGAAGCGGCAGCAGTATGCGCTAAGGCACTTCACAGAGGACCTAGCTTGTATTTACCCAGACAAAGCTCTTCTAACTGAGTTCAGAACAATGTAAGCCTGTCCATAGACTTAAGAAATCGGTAGTATGGCTTGCCTCTGAGAATGATCTACTAGACCCTGAGGCTTGAACCAGCTATTATTAGTAGATTCTCTGCCCTTTCTATGGCCCTTAACGAAGGGGATGGGTGATACTTTGCTGCATGAATTTCTGTGAGTTGGCTTTCAGGGAAGCAATCTTGTTGACTGTTGTGTTGCACTACTGGCTGTTGTTGCAGCTGATGCTTCATCACACAGCTGTGCAGGTACCCTGGGCAACAGTGGGAACAGCTGTAAATGAGGCAGTGGTGAATCGCACTTGGTATCACGGGAAGAAAACTAGCTTCTCCTCTGTGCCTATGCACTGGAGTTTGTTTAGAACCTTCAGGTGAATCACTGCAGTAGTTCTAGCTGGTTTTCTGTTACTTCTTGCCTGTCATAAATCCCAATAGACTGGAATTTAACAGCCAAAGTTAGAGAAAAATTGTAACCTTTCATCAAGCAACAAGCTTGTTTCTATAGTTCTGTGCTGGCTGATGGCTTTTCATTAGTTTAGACTGGTAATGTTGTTAGTCTGAAAGGAATTGGTCTTTGTGATAGCTTTAGGAGGCTGTGAATGTAGTGAGAGTTGTAAGAGGAAAAGCAATTATCTTGTTGCTTGAAGTAATCAATGAAATAATCCTTTCCATTCCAGCTGCTTCGATCTCATAAATGTGACATAATTCTGTCCACAATCTACCAGAAAGAGGTATTTTTTGTGAACATTAGTCAGAGACTTTGCAGTAGGTCATGCCTGTATGTTGATTACTGCTGCACTCCGAAGCCTCACAAGCCTATGCGATTGCTGATTTTGGGTGGCAGGTTGTAACCACGAGGAAATAGTTGCCGAACTGTACTTTTACGCTGATGAGGACTAGAGCTTCAGTGCTAAAAATCATTTGAATAACAACGAAGACTGATGACAAACTGAGTGATTAAAAGAGGTTTACAACCTCCAGTAAGCAAGACGGCCACAAGATGATGCAAAGGTGGGCAAAAAGATGTGGCCTGGGAAGCCTGCTTCCACCTCTCCAGGCAGAGAAGTCCGTGACAATGGCAATCTCTGTATGCTGGAATATGTCACTATGTTTGCCTGTTCCCAAAGCTGCAATTGGCCTGAGAGTGGGGAAGGCAGGCACAGGAATGATGACCTTGTATTCTGGCTTGCATCCAGTGGACGAGCACTTCATAGGGAAGACAAAGGAGTGCTATGAAACCTTGCCAGAAATTTTACTTCATGCAGGGAAAAGAGTTGGCATTTGCTGCTAATGTTGACCAGATATTTCTTGTTTATTACACTAATTTTTCAAAACCTTCAAAACCAAAATTATCCCCTCTCCTGTCTGTTCAATAATTTAATGACTCATTAAGCATCTTTGAGGCAGGAACCATCACACTGTACTGAAGCTAATACAAGGCAAACCTTTCTCATGGCCAGGACACCACAGTAACTGCAAAATGCTGACCTATCATTTGGGATAAAATGTTACAAAGAATAACTCTGACATTTTTCTCTATCTTCAGAATGACTTTTTTTGCACTAAAGAAAACATTACAAGTAAACACTGAAACTTATTTCCTTGTGCCCACTTCTGAGTTTTCTAAATCCTTTCACAACTGTCTCTTCCACTTTAGCTACTCTTGTTTGCTGTTCCCCACTGACTGACAGGTTAAAAATAGAAGGAAGGATAGGTAAATTGTCATAAACTTTTGTCCAAACATTGTTTTTTAACAAAGCTCCACTCAAAATTAAATTCCTTGTATATCATGTTCACAGCTGCACAAGCTATGTCCATCAGCCATCCTCCATGAGGTTTCCTGCTGTTGCTGCAGCCTCTGAAACAGCCCAGTTGGGTCTTCTGGACGTGAGCAAAGTGGAAATGCGCTTTCCAATCCGTAGATACGTTCTCTGACTATGGAATCTTAATGGATGTATTAAGCTGCCTATTTTGGATCTCTAACAAGATGACAGTGGAGAGGACCAAAGTTAGACACCTCTAATCCCTGTCTAATCAGTGGAGAAGAGTGGGTGTTCTCAGTGGGGTGATTTTCATGGAGAAAGTTAAAGAAGTTAAATACTTGCGGTATTTTTGTTTGGTGAAGCCGAGATATATTTACTCACAATACTCTGTATTGTGTTTAACTGATTTGTTGCCTTGAAAGAGATTTCATAAAGGTATTTACCAATATTATCTATAATTCTCATGCAAAGATCAATGTGTACAGCTAGTGTTAGAGACAGAGCTGAACCATATACTCATGTACTTGAGCCATCTTTTGCCTTTCCTGGTATGTTTCTAGATCATGAGGAAAAAAAGCGTTGAAAATAAAAACCTTCTACTTAACTCCTATGTCTTTGTAAATAAAAGATCGTATGTCTAGAGTCTGGGTATGATGAAAAGGTGACTGATATTTTTTAAAAGTATGTTTGTAGAGAAAAAGCTCCTAAAATGAGCTTGACTTGCACCTATGTTTTCATTATTATGTAGTTAATGTGGAACAGAAATAAGGATGTAATACTGATCTATAGCTAAACTTCCTGGTTAACAGCAGTCTGGGGAATTGTAGTTGCCTGAGACTTCGAGTAGCTTTATTTGAACTATCTATTTGTTATAGGAAACAATTTTTGAAACCCCACTCTCCTTTTGATCACTAATCTTGAACTTTGTTGGTTCGGAATGGCTGTGTTTGGAGGGCCCTCAACAAGCACCAGGGTAAAGTGCTCCTCAGGATCCAGATGTGAATGGGAAGATAGATCGAGGGGTGGAGGGCGTCCCTGAGGCCCGTGTAGCATCTGCTTCTTGCTGCATGGAGCAGACCAGGTCGTAGGGTCCAAAAGGAAAGCCCTCAAAGTGGGTTCCCCTAACATAGTCCAGTACAAGGAGGTCCCCTTTGCTGGGGAAGGCTGATTAACTCTGATATCACAGTTCTCCTCTGCATCCCTTTTAGTCATGCATTCACAGTCAGCCTGTGCACGTGTGTTCACTGTGGTAGTAACTTGCCAAGCAAGTTTACTTCGTGGGACAGCTGTAAAGTGCCTCCTTGGAATTATTAGGGACATCGTTCTGACACTTCATCTTTCAAGACCAGCAAGTGTACTTTTCATTTTATCAAAGAATGAGGAGGCCAAACATGCCAGGAATATCAGGACAGTATAAATTTTAATGTGCAAAGCTTAAAATACACGTATGAGCATATCAGTGCGCTTTGGACACTGATGTGTATAAAAGTCATTCCACCAGCTCAGGCAGAAATCACAGATGGAAGTGCAATTGGATACCCAAAGATGCACATTCCCAAGGGAGAGACAGATGGCACTACATACATACAGTCTGCTGCGATTGTCTACTCGGAGCGTGATGGTATCTTACCTGCCAAGGCCTGTTTAGAGAGGGAATAAGCCTATCATCTAAGTTTCTTATATGGCTCCAGATTGATGGTTTGGCAGCAATTTAGCAACCTGTGTACCTGGATGTGGTGTCCATCATGATGTGATTACCTGGCAGAGTACATTCTCTGGATTTAATTCACTGTGCATCCAGAGCAACAGATTAAATAACAAAGTTAGTCTGGTAGATAAGGTTTCTGTTTATATAGATTTCTCTTTTTTTCCCCTCCACCCCAAATCTTGTGCCTTTCATGGAGTTGCTCTGCTTGGACTTGTCTGTGCCTAGGTCTGGCTGCATGAGGCTGCCTGGGTTTCAAACCACAGATCATCCTTTTCTTCTTGCTAATCAACATCATTTGGCTCCAACCAGTGAAGTCACTCAGCCTGTGTTTTGCACCAGTTGTGGTTTTGAGGCAGCAGTGCATGAGGTTAAGTAGATAATACCAGGGGAGGCTTGTTACTGCTGTAAATGCCATTCAGGGATTTAGTTTTTTTTTATGGAAACTGTTTTAAAATTCCCTCACATAGCAATAGAAAGTGCTTTTTCTTCCACAGATATGATGAAAAGTTAAGTAGGTCATTTTTTTATCTTTCAAATATAAAGCTTGAGAACCCTTCTCTGAAATACTCTCCGCTTGGTCAATCTAGCAAGGGATATTTTTGTCATTGCTTGATGATGCCATCAAATAGAGACAATGATACTGCTATCTGTGATCACTCTGTGGCACTGGGTCACTGTTGGCTCTTGGTTTGAAGAAGGCTTCCGGTGAAGTGAAAGTGAAAATGTTGTCAAACCACAGTGGGTCTTCAGTGACGTTGGTGAACTGTGGATTGTGGGTGTTCACCTCCTGCTCAGTGTCTGCTGCACCTTTCCTTCTAAAGGAACTAAAGGCACAGCAAATTGGAAAGTGGATTGAAAGGTGAGACTCTTTTGACCAGGAATATCCTGAGTTGCTGGGCAGTCTCCCCTGAATCTCTAAAATCTCACTGGTCACTGCTTTGTGTTCTGAGCTACCTGGATCTCTAGATGAAGCTTTGGAGATGTGCTTTTCAAAGCCAGCTATTCAAGGAAGAAGAGGTAGGCTTTATAGAAGAACTTTGTACTTCCTACTGGTGATGATCATGTGCTGAGTGCTGTTCGGGAGCATAGCAGAAGGCATAAAGCATTCCTCTTCTGAAAAGTAACTTTTTTATATGTATATTCTGCCGTTGTAATTGAGGCCAGAGAAGGTTAGGTTTTACCTCCTTTTTCAGAATACGTATCTCTTGTAAATATGATATTCATGGAATCTTTGGGTTGGAAGGGACCTTTTAAGGTCATCTAGTCCAACCCCGCTGCAGTGAGCAGGGACATCTTCAACTAGGTCAGGTTTCTTGGAGCCTTGTCTGACCTGACCTTGAATGTTTCCAGGGATGGGACATCTACCACCTCTCTGGGCACCCTGTGCCAGGGTTTCACCACCCTCACTGTGAAAAATTTCTTCCTTGTATCTAGTCAAAATCTACCCTCTTTTAGTTAAAAACCATTACCCCTTGTCCCGTTGCTACATTGTTCTTCATCTTCTAAGCAACATATATATTATGCACACAAGTGCATGCATACATGCATACACACTGTCTTTAGAAATAAATGCCGCCTCTTGCTGCTACTACCAATTTCTAGGGGCCTTCCACCCATCCCAGTGCATGGCATTTACCAGTGCTTGGTCCTGTTGTGACAGAGCTGCAGCTCAGAGCTATGTTCTTGCGTAGGATGGGGAAGAAATATTCCAGCTATTCTAATTTTCTTTCACTGAAAAGACTCATAGAGGCTCAAAGCTTATATTAATTGTGGGTGGACAGAGGAACACTGTTGGACATCAGGGCCCTCATAAGATGATAGGTAGGTCACATTCCCATTGCACATAAGGTGGTCATAGATTAATGCAAGAGCAATTTCTGTCTGTGTTTTGGTTAGGGCTGTGCCTGCCTCTGTGTAGCACTTCCTCACTCGTAGTACCTCTGTGACTTTCTGGCTGCCTGCTTATTGCAGGGAGCTGCACTGCCAGCTGTACAGGCAGCTCTGCGTCTTTTCCCCTCCAGATCCTACCATATGTCAAGGTCTTTCTTGCACTAACCAGAGCATGCTCTCCTAGAGTGAAAAATAACTGGTGACAGCTTACAAAATCCCTGCAGGCATCTCTGAAACCAGACTGCTTGCTCATTTTACGTGTTAGAAAATACAGAAGACCACAAAGAGAAGGAAACTGGTCATCCAGTTGTCCAGGTTAAAAGTGGTAGGCTTCATACCACTAGCCCCTGTTGTGTTTCTGTCTCTTCCCCCTGCTCTGCACTGTTCCCTCTGCTTCACAATATGAAACCACAGGATCTTCTTTGGCTCAGCAGCCAACCAGGTTTAGGACATTCATCATGGAGAGACATGGTCTATTCTTAATTGTGTTTCTGGCCTGCAGTGTGACTGGGCAGATCACTTGGCCCTTGTGCCTCAGTTTCCCTTGTGAAGAATGGAAACGGTGATACTTCTCTGAAGTGCTGAATGATCTATAGGCAGGGAATGCTGCAGACAAACCAAGTCTTATTGTTGGTCACTAAAATCTTGTAGCCAGGAGGAGTGATGAGGCACTGGTAGGAGCCACTGGTATAATGCAGCGATTTCTAATTCCACTGGGTGGCAGCTGAGACTTCCTTTAGGTGAGGAATAATGTTTTCTCCTTTGGGTTAAAGGCAGCAACTTCTTCGCTAGAAGCAAAGAGATCCAGAACCAAGCCTACTGCAAGATCATAAAGCTGTAACCATCTGAGATACCAGTTTTCCTTTTGTTTACATTCTCTGAATCCCTTAATTTAATACAGACCTTTTAAGGGGTGGATACTGTCCTGGTTTCAGCCAGGATAGAGTTAATTTTCTTTGTAGAAACTAGTGTGAGGCTGTGTTTTGGATTTGGGATGAGAGAATGTTGATAACATGCTGATGTTTTGGGTTGTTGCTAAGCAGTCAAGGACAGTCCAGCTTCTCGTGCTGGGCTGCCAGCAGGAAGGCTGGGGGTGCCCGGGGAGCTGGGAGAGGACACAGCCAGGTCTCTTGAACTGAAAAACCCATCAAACCTGATGGTTTTGGATTGCCAGTCACACAATATTTTTTAAAGGCTTATCAAAGACACCTCAGCAGAAGTCCACCAGTTCTTCATTTGATATATTACCTGTTGCAGTCTGCAAGAAAACCAGGCCATGAGATACCATGTCTCCTGACTATGTTGGTGGAGGGGGCAGATACCTAAACAAACACCTCCTGTTGTACAGATGTGCAGAGCAGATCGTATTCCCTACAAACACCACCTTCGCTCAGCCATGTCGGGCCCTGGCAGAAACCAACTGTTGCAGAAAGAGCCACTGGGCTTGAAATGGCGTTTTGGCAACCCTGTTGTGCTGCTAACAGGGTGCTGTGGTGGGCAGTACCCTGAAAGCACAATTCAAAGCACTACGCTGTCAGGAGAGGTGCTACGCTATGTCCTCTGCCCAGCCTGGCTCAGCGTTGGCTGCACCCTAAAGCCCTGCTGCCCTCAGTGTGAAATGACCTTTCAATGGTATCTGCCACTCTCCATCTCTATTTTGATGCCTTAGGAAGTAGCTTTCTGATGTCTCTTTCTTGGTGCTTTGTACTGTTTGTCCCTAACAGAGATACCGTGCAGCCCTGCAGGATAGCAAACCGTTCAGCGGTTGGCTCTTGCTTTTCTGTTCAAGAGGTAAAGCAAAGCTGCTGTAAAGCATGGCAGTCTTACGGATTAGGCTGCAAAGTAGTGACAAGAATTGCTCAAAGCTGCTCAGATGCTGTACTGGTGCTTCAGGAGAAACTGCTGTCTGTCTCAAACGGAAGACCAGAGTTGCACTAGCCCTGTTCGGTGGCTTTTCCTCTAGAGGTTGAGCAACCTGCTCTTTCAAGCAGTTCTTCCACAAACCCAAGATTTCCTCTCATTTGCAGAGAGGAAAAAATAGCCCTTT
>NW_010518685.1:0-14765 GCF_000687285.1 Phaethon lepturus | reverse complement strand
TGTGTTTATCTCAACCTACGAGGTTTTTTTTCTAATTCTCTTTCCTGTCCCACTGCGGGAGGGGGAGTGAGTGAGTGAGCGGCTGCATGGTGCTTAGTTGCCGGCTGGGGCTAAACCACAACACTCTCTCCAGATGCAGAAGGCTCAGGTTCAGTAACCTCCTCTGCATGTGGGAGCATCAGAGTTACAGTTCACAGAATCATAGAATCGTTTAAGTTGGAAATAGTTCATCGAGTCCAACGGTAAACCCAGCACTGCCAAGCCCACCACTAAACCATGTCCCTAAGTGTCATGTCTACGTGTCTCTTAAATACCTCCAGGGATGGTGACTCAACGACTTCCCTGGGCAGACTGTTCCAAAGCTTGACAACCCTTTCGGTGAACAAATTTTTCCTAATATCAAATCTAAACCTCTACTGGTGCAACTTGAAAATTTTTCTTCTTGTCCTATCAGTTGTTACTTGGGAAAGGAGATCAACACCCACCTCACTACAACCTCCTTTCAGGTAGGTGTAGAGAGTGATAAGGTCTCCTCTCAGCTTCCTTTTCTCCAGAATAAACAACCCCAGTTTCCGCAGCTTCTCCTCACAAGACTTGTGCTCTAGACCCTTCCCCAGTTTCATTGGCTCTTATTTGAACTCCTCTTCTTTCCCACCTTCTAGAAACAGGAAGTACTGAAAAGGTGACTCTGTTCTGATGTGGAGACTTCTTTCCCTTTTTTGTTGAACCTCCTACGCTGTGAGTAGCAGAAGTAAAGATTTATTGGCCCATACATAAGGATTGAGTGAGACCTTCATTTTCTGGGAAGGCGAGCAGGATGCTACTGCACCAGAGAGGGGAAAGATGAGTTCTAGTCCTTGTTAAACAGACCATTATTGTGTATTTCATGTAATCAAAACCAGAATAAGATTCCCTAGCTATAAGCAGGACTATTGCTTTCATGGAATTGTAAGATGTACAGTATTTCTCTTCAAAAGATTCAAAGTATTTCATATCCTGCAGTTCCACTCATGCTATATAGAAGCACAGAGCCCACAATGATTTCTTGAGAGACATTTTTGCTCATTTTGGAAAAGAGCAGTTATACTGACCATTTGTTACTTTGTTTGATTTGAGAACTCTTTTATCCCTTGGGGGCAAAGAAGATGGAAATGTGAACAAAATCTGAAACACCTCATCAAAAAAGCACACCCAGATACATATCTACAATAAATACAGCAAATGCTCAGACCATCTAATTGACCTGCTCTATTTGCTGCTGCCTGCTCACTCACCCATTCTTCTGGAAATGTGAAAAGGCTCATTTTTCTTCTTTATGTTCCCCTACTTCTTGGGCTGATGTATGATTGACAGTCATCTGGGGATGGTTCTGTGTATTACATCGCCTTTTTGTGTCTCGCTATTACTTGTAGCAATACATAACTGAAGAAGATAAAACACTGAGTCACTAGAAGCAGATCCTGTCAGCCATTTCTTACCTGAGCAGTAGTCCTTGTGTGTGTGTTGTACCATTCATTACAAAAGCAGTATTTGATTAAATTAGGGTACCTGCTTGTGGGGGAAGTTATTTCCAGATAATATAACTGTTTAACTACTTTCCCAAAGAAACAAGATTTAGGCAATCATCCCATTTTAACACGTGTGTATGCCTACGCTTTCTACTCACTTCTGTCCACCTTCAGCCAAATCTGTCTCTGTGGGAAAGGTCTCAACAGTTCCTGCAAGTTCCATGAGCAGAGACAACTGTATAGAAAAGCACTATGTGCATGCTGGCAGAAAGAAAGGTGCAGCTGGAGGACTCTCCTTGTCCTGTGTTGATCACATGGATCCCAAGCCCTCCGAACAGGTTAATTCCTGACTGTTGATAGTATTAGACAACCACAAAGCCAGCCATTGCACATAAATACATAACAAGCTAAGCTCCAGTAATTCTATTGCTCAGGTAAAGGCTTATTAATCTTTTTTTCTAAAGTCCTGTCCGAACTAAGGAAATTAAATACTACCTAATTATCATTAATATAGTCTTTGTCTAACATTGGCATTAGCAGTATTTAAAGAAACAAGAGAAGCAACAAACATTAGCTAATAGTTTTGAAGTATGTCTTATTTTCCTAAAGTAGACAAAACCTAAATAAATTATAGGGGCCAATACAACACCTTCAGTTCTACAGCAGCCCTAAGGGAGGTCATTTTCAGCCAAACTGAAGCAAGCAGTATAGAGAGGTAGATTTCTCCCAGTGTTTAGGCTTCTTTTGGGATATTCATAACTTGAATGACAATATAGTCTATTTCCACATTAGTGGATATAAACATTCTGCACCAAAAATATGCTGCTTGGCAGATCTGTTAACTATGAGTCAGCCAGACGATTGTAACCCTACATCAACAAGGTCTGTCAGGACTGTCTGTTTGGAAAGGCAGTCTTTATAAGAAGTGTAACGCAAGTGTCTCAGCTGGTGAAAAACAAGAGACACCCCTGAGCTCTGAGCGAGCCATACACAATTCAAGCTGTAGTTCTGGTCCTCAGCAAATCCCAAATCACCTCCTTCTGTAATGCATGTGCCAGAACATCAGATCCCACCAATCAAATCAATATAGGTACATACAATGTTGGAGCTCAGAAGCAGTTAATCTAGGCCAGCGTATCACAACAGCTGTTCCACATGGTGTCACCTAATCCACAGTTAGCGTAGGACATCAGTAGGTAAGATAAAATAATTATCCAGCTTGTCTCCAGACTTCTCAAACCCACATACAGTAAACCATTTGCAATTTTTTTTTACTTCTGTTGAAACCCATTCAGTTGCCTATTCAGACTGAAAGACTACTCATTCCTACTTCTGCTCCATCAATAAGGTCAACAGAACCTGCAAAATTATACAGGTGACCAAGTGTAGGTGCCTATTCAGGATTAAAAGGTTTCTCCCCTGTTAATTGCTTACCAAATGTCCATCATCTGCTACGGAAGGTGAGACACTTAGATCACATATCGTCATCTCTACTATAGACATTTACACATAGGTGTCTGAATCTGAACTATAGCCTTCAAGACAAGTAAAAAGGTATGCTCAATGTGGTGACAAAACTGAGACACTCCCCTTGGTAAAGGAAAGCTTTCATTGTGTACATGGCACGTATGTGTAGAGGAATACCAGAGAAGATTCAAATCTTGGATGACACTAAGCTGGGGAGTGGACGGGATGCTATCCAGAGGGACCTGGACAAGCTCAAGGAACAGGCCCATGTGGACATCATGAGGTTCAACAAGGTCAAGTGCAGGGTCCTGCACCTGGGTCAGGGCAAACCCCAGTATCAGTACAAGCTGGGAGATGAAGGGATTGAGAGCAGCCCTGCCAAGAAGGACTTGGGGGTACTGGGGAATGAAAAGCTGGACATGAGCCTGCAATGTGTGCTCACAGCCCAGAAAGCCAACCACATCCTGGGCTGCATCCAAAGAAGCATCACCAGCAGGTTGAGGGAGGTGATTCTGCCCCTCTAACTCTGCTCTGGTGAGACCCCACCTGGAGTCCTGCATCCAGGTCTGGAGCCCTCAGCACAGGAAAGACATGGACCTGTTGGAGTGGATCCAGAGGAGGCCACAAAAATGATCCGAGGGATGGAACACCTCTCCTGTGAGGACAGGCTTGAGAGAGTTTGGGTTGTTCATCCTGGAGAAGAGAAATCTTCTACACAGAATCATCTCCCTTGCAGCCTTCCAGTACTTCAAGGGGGCTTATAAGAAAGATGAGGACAGACTTTTTATCAGGGCCTGTTGCAATAGGACAAGGGGTAGAGGATTTAAGCTACAGGAGGGTAGATTTAGACTAGCTATAAGGAAGAAATTCTTCACAGTGAGGGTTTAAACACAGTCACAGGTTGCTCAGAGAGGTGGTAGATGCCTCATCCCTGGAAACATTCCAGTTCAGGTTGCATGGGGCTCTGAGCAACTTAATCTAGTTGAAGATGTCCCTGCTCATTGGAGGGGAGGTTGGAGTAGATGACCTTTAGAGGTCCCTTCCAAGCAAGATTCTATGATTCTATGGATGTGTTTTATGTAGTAGTAATAGAGCTGGAACAAAGAGGATTAAGTCATGCACAAGATAAAGCAAGAAGGGTATGTGGCAGTCCACTGTCAGGGATCTTCCTCTGTTCTGTCATTTCTGGATGTGGTACTGGAAGAATTAAGATTACTGTGGTGGCAGTCAGGCTGTAGGCAGCCTGTGCAAAGCAAGAGAAAAAATGAATCAGTCAGTTACATCTCACATAGCAATATGGGATTAAATGTTAGCATCAACATTGATGCAGTATTATAAACCACACAGTGCTTTCCAATGTACTATGACCTATAACAGATGCAGAGGGCTCATAACCTAGCACAAAAATAGAACATCCAGCTAGGATACGCTGTGCAAAAGTTATTGCTGAGGCTAATACTGGGAAGAAATGAGTTTAAAGGAAGAATGCATAAAAGAGATGAGGGCTTCTTGCAGGTCATAGCTGTGATGTGATTAGGTTATTATGACTTCATAGCACAGGCACTAAAACAAGCAATAGCAGCAAAAGCACTGTTAAGGAAAGGAATTAGACATAGAGCAGGAAGAGGAACAGAGATATAGGACCAAGTTTAGTGCTCATCAATTCAGATGTAGCACAGAGGCATAGGGATTTCTATGAACCAGTGGATCCATATTAGGTAGGATGGATATGGATGGCATTATCTGTTCTTTTCCTCCCTAGTCTGAGCAAAAAATAGGTAAATGATGGCATGAGGGGATTTTAATGAGAAGCTCTTCCATGAAAGCTATATCCACCTTCCTGGCAAGTGATAAGCCAGTGGGTAAGGATCTTGAAATATCTCTGTTTTCATGTAGCATAATCACCTTTATACTGTAAGAAACGTTTTAGAAAATGAGCCTGTATGACCATCACAATGCATATATCTCACACCTTGTTCTTGTAAGGCTGTTCTACAAGATTTAAATATAGTCTTACTTGACTTTTCTTTTGAGGTGTGATTCTAACAATGCACTTATATTTGTCTCTATGTCAGTCTTAACAACTTTGCTATACCCCAAATATTATTGTGCTATAAAAATTAGTTGCTAGTACACAGATCCTATACACAACTCAGAGTACCTTGCTGCCATCAGATCAACCATGCTATCATGTGGCCTTTTTTTTCAAGCATTATGCATTTGTTGTGAACTTATTTGTCAAGATATTTTGATAAGGCAAAAATATCGTCAATGTTTTTCAGGCATATCTTGTTTTATGTGGATCAATTTGCATTCTCAGCAAGTGTCAGATGAAAGCTCATGCGTTCTTATTTCAAAAGGCATCAGCTGGTTTGTATGCTAAACAGTCCTAAACTTTTCTAATAGCAGGCTACTTTATTTTGGTCATTGTTTCCCACAGCAGATGCTACATCATAAGTTGTGAAAACTTCACAGTCTAAACAATCAAGTTGTTTTGCTAAATTGCATGTAAGAGTTTGGAAATGGGATCAAAAGGGTTTTTTAAAGATGGAAAGCAGTAATAATGAATATAAAATGATTCATTGGAAAGGAAAAAAAAATTGCTCACAAAGAGAGGCAGCTATCTGTAAAAAATGGACAACAGGCACAAATCTTTCAAAACTGCAGTTTCCCTGAATATTTGATATTAAAATGAGAATTAACAGGGTAGTTCTTATTATGCCAGAAATTTTAAAAATAACAGGGGAGAAGAATATTTTGTGACTGAGGCAGCAGCCAGCCATCGTTCCAACAATGCTGATCTCTAGTACTGTTTCACATTAGCATATTTGACCCAATAGATGTCAGCTGTGAACAGACAGGCAAGACAAACAGCAAGATCCTGCTTTACCAGGGTAACTCTAGAATGTAAGTGAACAGCACAGGTTATACCAAAAAATATGACAAATCCAGCTCCCACAGTGCACATCAATAAAATTCCTCCCCTCTCCAAGCCTCTCCACAAACTGAAATAATTCTGACATGAGCAGTTTTAAGGCCATATATGGAGCTCTGAAGATAGATTCCCAGATCCAGTCTCTGAGCCATGAACAAGGATAGTTTATCTTAAAGCAACTGTGATGGATTGTACCCTGAGACATCAGCAGAATAGCTCATTTACGGCAGCCCATTTACAGAATGACTATCAAAGAAAACCAAAATCACTGCCCATTTAATTTAATATACCAGTGTACTGGGTTTGGCTGAGATAGAGTTAATTTTCCCCATAGCAGCCCTCATAGTGCTGTGCTTTGTATTGGTATCTAGAAAGCTGTTGATACCACACCAGTCTTATCCACACACCTTCCGTGCATGGCCTTTGCTTTTGCTTTATTAAACTGCCTTAACTTTGACCCATGAATTTTTTTCCATCTTATTTTCTCACCCTCCTCCCTGTCCTGCTGAGGTGTCTTGGTGGGCACCTGGCATCCGGCCAAGGTGAACCCACCACAACCACGTTGAAAATGGTGGTAGGTCAGTTCTTACTTCAAAACTGGTTTATCCAACCCTGTAAAAAAAGTGGTAAGACGGCTGAACCAGTCATCCTCACCTGTGAACACAGAAACAGCAGCTCTTGTGATCGCTCCATTTGAGAGACTAAATAAGTAATTCAGACTCCTTAAGGTCCGTATACAACTAGTAACAGTACATCCTTGCAACACCCACATTCAGGAATGCTCATGACCTGTGTGAAGACATCCTGGCCTACCTTACACTAGAAATAGAAATAAAAAAAATAAACAGAGAAAAATGAGTTGTTTGGAATTAATAGAAAAATATTTTTTAAAGTCAAGAGTCAAACTAAATGTTAAACTCTTTTCCCAAAGGTATTTTTGCCCCTGGTATGTCTCTGTAGCATTCTCCTGCTAACACCACCTACACAGTTCTGTAATTTCCTTTTTCCCACCTTTTTATGTTCTGCCTCTGAGGAAGGCTCTGCAAGCCATTAACCAGTAGCTCAACTCAAACTTGCATGACTTGTTAGACATGTTGAGAGGGCAAGGGTGGGAGGAAGGAAGACAGAAGGAAAACAGCCACGCGAGGGATGCTTCACCACAATAATACCTGCCAGGCTTTCTCCTAAGGACTGTGTAGTTTCTTTCCTCCTCCTTCCAGCACACCAGCCTTTCAAATGCCACTGCACACACCTGGAGACTAGCCAAAGCTCTTGGACCTTAAAGGTGTGGCTATTATCCCTGGTGGTTTAATGTACCCTGTGCCACCCAGCTGGCCCCTGACACTGAAGGGGAGGCAGGAGGGACTGGGTTTGGTTTTCTTTACCACCCTGATGGTCCACACCTGCCAAACATCATCCACTCAGCCGTGTCCATATCCCAAACCTTAAGCTGGCCCTAGATGGGCTCCATCCCTGTACAGACTGGAGTGACCCTCTTTTCTAGGACCTTGATGCTTGTTTTCTGCTCTGGAGAGGTTTTTGGGGGTACACAACCATGCAGCACAGCTGAGACTGTAGACTTGCTGGAGCTCGGACAACCTCACCAGCAATTAGCCTGATGGGGAGCAGAGAATCTGGGTCAAGATCAGGCCCAGGGACAGTGGTTGGGGTCAGGCACCATCCAGAGATAGCCCAGCAAGCCTGCAGTGTCAAGGCAGACCTGGAGCCAAACTAGAGAGCCGAGCCTGCTGGTCTGGGTGAGCAACAGAAAGCCGGGAGGTTGGGCGCACGCACAGCTGCTGCACATCTGGTCCCTGCTCGTGCAGCATCATCTGAGCTTGAAAGCAGCTCCCAAAGGAGAGAAAGGGCACGTCACTACGTCTGCCCTGTCCCACAGTGGCTCATGTCAGTGAGGAGCTGAGCCTGCACTGAGTCCGCTCAACTCCTTAACTCTGCCAGCGATACTCCTAGGAGGAGGATGTGCTCCGGGCCCCGACACCAGCTGCCTGGAGACATAAATCTCTTTCTTTTTGGCTAGCTAACACGACGCAGAGCGAAACATCTGTCTACAAATCACTCACAACAGCAGCCTGTGCCATCGCCGCTCTCTCTGGGGAGGGGAGGTGAGAGGGTGACAGAGATCCAAAGATCATCACAACACTGTTAAAAACTGCTGCTTTTTTCTTCTGCTCTTGTCCTTAACTCTTCTGTGTTCTGCAAGGGGATATGTATGTGCGTTTGCATAACAATACATAGACGTTTCTTTTACTGTTGGTAGGAGGGAACATTACAGATATTGTAGGACATCCTCAGCTATGCATCCTTCTGCTGACAAGGGATTGGGATGATTTTTTTAAATTAAAAAAAAATGAGTTAAAAGCCACTCATTGAAATAAACAGAAGTCCTGCCATTTGCCACACTAAAAATGGGATTTTAATTTGCAATATAATGGTTGTCCTAGTTACACTGGGTGCATAAGAAATCATTTAATAGAGATTAAAGGGGAAAATAAACTTTGTCCTACCTTCCCTGCAATAAAAAATAGACAAGATCTCTTGAGAAGTGTTACTGGACAGAGAATTTAGGAAAAATTACATGCAAAATCCCAGGGTTACTGATTACTGTAATCTTAAAAAACAATAAGAAAAGAAAAATTCATTTTATTTAAATGCACCCAAAATTAAAAATAATTACTCCCCTCTCTCTACAGATTATATGGAAAATATAATGTAAATGACCAGCTTTTTAAATTTTTGAAATCTTTGAGAAATTCCAGATCTTCTGATCTGGAAATGAGGAAAGCCAGATGTTACCTGCTCAGTGTGCTTTTGATTTTTTTGTTAAAAAACCAACCAACCAACCAAAAACCTTCCATCAGATCAGGATCAACCACTATTACAAGGAAAACCAGTCTATAAATAGTCATGGTAGTGCAAACCTTTTAAATCATTGTCCATTAGTAGCATTGCTAGATACCAACTGATTACTGGCTACTTAACTCACTGGCAGGCTGTCAAACGTAATCTTTTGACAAGTGATTCATATAACGACTAGGAAGATGCTCAGACAAGCCAAATAGACTGTATTAGTATACTGCTAATAATCCAGTCCTCCTACAAAAAAAAGAGAAAAAGAGAAAAAAAGAGAGACAGGAAGGAAGGAAGGAAGGAAGGAAGGAAGGAAGGAAGGAAGGAAGGAAGGAAGGAAGGAAGGAAGGAAGGAAGGAAGGAAGGAAGGAAGGAAGGAAGGAAGGAAACACAGTACAGAAATTTCTCTGTCACTTCTTTTCTTTTCTTTTGCTTACGGACAGACAAAGCAATGTGGATGATTTCCAAAGACTCTTTTGAGAAGACCTAGTTTTTATAGAGCATGTGCGACTAACACAAATTTTGAAAAATCTGGTGTTGAGTGATGTAAGGCTAAGAATGTTTATATGGTACACATATTTCAACATCATTATTATTAAAAATTAAAACCATTAAGTTCACTGAACACAACTGAATATTTAAAAACTGAAAAAAACCTACCATTAAGAGTGGGTTTCCTCAGATCCTTTCTTGCTTTATACAAGGTATTGACTTGAATCGAATGTCTCTATTTTATGCTTAGGCTTCATGGATAAAAGGTCCATCTGCCTTTCTGTGTTCTCCGAATGAGTAGCTTCACTTTAACATCTAGTTCCTTATCTCAGCAGTGTCCTGTATGGGAAGAGTGATCTGGAACACTAACGGCAGATGATGGCCCTGAAAAGATAATTAAATTAAATGTTTTTATCTGGCTTAAAGGTGGATTTACAGCACTTAAGCATGCTAAAATATGGCGACAAAAGTCTGAAGATGCAGGTTTGCTAAACTGTGCTTCTCTGCCTTGAAATACCTTTGCATGGAAGGCATCATTACCCCAGTGAGAGCCTGCACTCAAGATAATGCTTGTTATCTCCAGATTAAAGCCTGAGAAAAAGTCCAGGTCTCACAACCATTGCACAATCCAAAAGACTGAGCATATTCTTTCTCCACTAGGCTGGGGAAACAGTTGAATCTTCATTTAGTGGAAGTTTTGATTTTGCATTTTCCTCCTTTGCAAAGATATTTTTTAAGGACAGTTGCATAGGTGTATAGCTGTCTCAAAATTCTCATCCTTTCCCATTGGAAAACACACAGAACTCCAAGTAAAGAATACAGCTTTTTAGAGAGTTGACTCCTGCCACTCTTAGAAGCTGCACAGATTGTTCTTGTTTAACATTAACACTATCAAGGTCATCAAGGTGGTGAAGGAAAAGGCAGATAGCTTATTTCCTGCTGCAATCAAAGCTTTAATATACAATCAGAGCTTGATAAAATAAATAAAAATGGGAGCGGGTTAGGATAGGTCACAGTGAACAGGTTGCTTGGCTTCTTTGCTTCTTGTATGACTTTGAGCATACATATCCTCTCTCCGTTCACCCCACACTTTGCCCATCCATAAAGTGCATTGTGATTGCAGCTAAGAGAAAGCAACTCCAGCAATCACTTGTTATTAAGTTGGATTTGATTTTTTTAAATGCATACACCAGCCCTTGAAGGTACCACCAGCAACCAGGTTAGTAACTTCATAATCCCAGAGCAGCATCCAAAATGTATGATTTTGTTCAACTAATTTCTGCAGAAGCAAGAACGTACAGTAATGACATTTTGTCTGAGAAAAAACACATGCCCTCAATTTTCCTTATAAGCCTTACCAAAAGTGATTTGTTTTCTCATAGCAAATCCTGCAGTTCCACATATATGGGTTATTTCTGGGAAACAGTAGAGAGATCTTCACAAATAAACATCATTATCCTCAGAAAGGAATGATTTGGGGAAAAGAATACTACACATTGGAGACCCTTTGGCTTGTTGTTTTTTCTTTGTGGAAGCATGGTTTTGCAGGCTTCTACTCTGTTTAGCGTAGAACCGCATAGATTCCTTCGCAGAGTGGCTGATGCTCAGCTAAACTTTCGTCAGCCACTCCCCTTCTCCTGGAAGACAAGACCCTCCTCGGGGAGCAAACAGGCAGCCAAGCCGAGCTGCTCCCACTCTGACAAGCCTTGCTGCTGCCAGCTGAGCACCTCATGAGGCACGATATGTGTCTGTGCGGTCCTCTCCTCCGCAAGCAGCACGTATTTCTAGTACGCCTTTCTCTTCGAGCTGCGTGTCTCGGAGCAATTCACTGTAGCAAAAATCAAGACAGGACATGACAGCAACTGGATGGAAAAACACCTTTTTTGGGGCATACATGCAATATGATTCTCCTCCATCTCACTTTGTTTTATTTCTATTGAAACAAAGCCTTAGTGCTTAATCACTTGAAATGTGTCCAACAGGACTGCAGGCTGTAGGACTGGGCTGTCTGTTACTTGACCCGGTTGGCTTTTCGTGGGCAATCTCTCATGCATTTTCGTCAGCATCCCCGGCTGGGCGTCAGGAAACACAAGAGTAAGGATGATGGATCTAAACGTGTGTGTCCTGCGCTTATGTCATGGCATTTCATGACACAGCCCCTAAATTTACATCGAGGGAATTATTTCTCTGCTCTGTTTAGGATACAAATGTAGATATAATTATGCATCACCAATGTTCAGATGAATAAAAAATTTATCAGGCCTTTTCTGGGACAAGCAGTTTCTCTCTCTGCTGCTGTTGTCTCTGCAAGAGGCTTAGTAGCCTGGACGAAGGGTGCCTTGCAAAATGGGACGAATCATCATAACTCTGATATCAAGACGGAGCCCTTATCAGTGGAATATCTTGCTTCAGATGACAGCAGTAAGAAAACAACCCGACTTCCCCCTCCTTTTCATCCCCTCCAGCATGCTGTGCCTGTTTCCTTTACCACAGATAGAGTTATTCTGCACACAAAGACTCAGAGAAATGTAAAATGTTTTTCCTTTTATAGGCATTTTACAATTGCAGAGCTCAGCTAAACACGGTCTCGCTTTAAGAAAAGTCTGTTCTTTGCCAGACTTGAGGAGGCTGGGCAGAGGACTGCATCTCCAGCCAACTTAGAGAGCAGCAGTGTTTACTGTGGGGTGGATCTTGCCTAATTGGTAGAGTAACTAACAATCCTCTTGCCTCAAGCACTGCTGAGACCTAGGGCTGCTTGAACATATATTGTTTCTTCCTTTTCCTCTCCCTGCTTTCTGCTTAACTGCTGAATTGTATTGTCCGTTTGTGGAATTTGCTCCACTGGCGTGTAATCCATGTTCAGAAACAGACCGTGCTGTCATCCACAGGATCTTGCAGTTTTAGGAGGCCCTACAACTGAAGGAGCAGTAGCCTTCCTCAAGTCACTAACATTTAGAGGAAATCCTCACACAGCCAGGGAAGAGCTGCCAGCAGAGCTAAGGCAGGCAGGGGGTAAGTGTGAGTGACAGGGCTGATTTACTAGGCAGAAATAAGGGCACGCTGCACATACTGCACTGACAGATAAGGACTGACTGCACGTGCCTAATAAATTGTTCGGTTCCTCAAAATGCCATGTCCTAACGGGCATGCAGAGAGACGCGTGAGAGACAGAGACACATAGGACTCTGCATTTACAAGAGCCAGTTTTGCAATTATCACTTTCCAACCTGCCAATGAAAGCAATTGTTGAAAGGACTTGTGGTTTTTCTCTCTTCACTGATGTCCAGTCACTATAAGTAATATTTCTAGCAGGCTATCAGTTTTTACAAGCACAGTACATTTGAAATAAAAGCTCAGGGCTTGAATGATGGAAAACATGTTTCTACATTCATCAGTCATGGTCTTTGGGGCAAAAAATGTAAATGAATTATTTCTATCTTCCCTGTGGTATGGCAAGTGCTGAGCCTTGTACTTTCTGCACAGCCATCTTCTGTATTCCTCGTGAATGTATTAAAGTTTTGCAGCTCAGCGCTCTGACTTCTGTCCTTCTAAAAAAAATCCAATACCGAAGCTGACTCTGGGATGATATCAGCCAGGAAACTGTAACTGAGTAGGATCACCCAGATTCAAATCAATTAAGAACGTATCATTGATATGGCTACTTTCAATTTGTTCTTAAATCTTTAGAGTTCATTGAATCTTGACATTTTCAGTAGAAATATCTGAACTGTGAGCTATACCTACAACTGTAAACAACTCTCTCCTCAGATTCCTTGAATAAAGAAAAATTAATAGTAACATAGAGATGCTGATACTATATCTTGCTTCTCTTTGTCCATAATTAGCATGTTCCCATTTGCTGCCTTCACCATGAACCTACTTGCTCAGTGAAGTTCTGGACAGTCTTTTGAACATACTCAGGTCTGAAACAGACTTAATATTTTTGCTGATATCAGATAGATTGGCAGCTTTATTCCATGAGAACCATTCTGTGAAATTACAGTTTCCAACTGAGATTATATCCAGACCATTGTCTTTGTCTTCGCCCTGAGCTGAATATTTCATCCTTCTATTTGTCTTGCACCTCTTACTTTACATTAAATATAGTTGTATAATATAGCTAGGTTTGTTTAGTCCGCTGAAGAACAGGCCACAAAATTTGATGTTACCTGCAGTATCTTTTGTAGACATGTGTACATCTCATGTCGTAATACTCAAAAACAGGAAAAAAAGGATGTGCTGAAGTAAGAAGCATCTGTAATCTTGTTGTCTATCAAATCAAGGCAAGTCAATAATATACACTGATTATCCAGACTTCTGTAATGGAAATCAATTACAATCAGACACACACACTCCAAAACACAGACACACACACACATGTACGTATAGAATTTTATACTTTCTAAGGAAATCTTTCTCTGTAACTAATTTGAATATTGAAATAAATCATCATGTAAACCCATCAACAAAATACATAACTCTGATAGTTTAGGGAGTTTAATCTGTATAACACATAAACCATACGCTAAATATCAGGACATGACTAAGTACTTCCATGTTTTTTTACCATGGAAACAAAAATATAATTTAATATTTATACCAAGAAACATTTCATCAACAACATTTCTAGTTCTTTCTCCTCTCCAACAAAAGCAATTATATTTTTCAAAAACCACAGCTGCCAAAGGTATAATTCAGTCAATAACAGAAGTCCATCAAGGAATAGAAGCCCAACTGCATAAATGACAGCATAAGCATGCTTACAAGTACAGAGGAACACACGCCTTACCTGCTTATATACATGACCAAATTGTTTCTGGGTAAGTGAACACTTAAGTCGAAATACAACTTAGATCACTAGGGTACTGACAAATTATACAGATAAGAGTCATAGTGAAAAGTAGCAACAATGAAAGGTAATACATCTTTATATTTTCACTGGACTTAAAAGTGTGAAAAATTTTTAATCTCTTTTTCCAAGTCAGTTGTTGATAAATTCAATCCACACAGTCTTTTTCCCTCTCCATACATAGACAAATAATGACAAACAGAAATGCCACAAGGCCATAATAAAATGTGCCCAATTTTCCCCTCATTATCTATCTGGACTTAATGTCTCATGCTGTAGCTGTTGCCACCATCCAAGAATGATGTTTTTTCTCGGCTCAGTAGAGTGAAATCCAACAGTCAGCCTGATGTCATTTCTCAATTTGCCTCTAACAGAACAATTTTGGAATAGAAAGCATGATCAGCTTTGAAATGCATATTTCTGTAGAGGCTTAGTCTTTGAGCTCAGAAGTTACTCATTTGTCCCTGATGTTTTCACATTGGCGTAGCTGCCTCACACGAATGCACAGCAATGTCTCTCCAGCTCTGGTCAGCATCTAGTGAACAGTGGCTAGTTGTCAGAGAAGTCTTAGTGGAAGGCAAGTTTGTGCTTCATTGATATCACAGGAGTGCCCATAGCCTTTGACAGCATCTCCCACAGCATTCTC
>NW_010518684.1:0-7221 GCF_000687285.1 Phaethon lepturus | reverse complement strand
TAAGCCATATATGCACATACTCAAAGTAACTCACAAATCTTAGCTGAAAGTGACTGACATCAGCTTTAAAAAAAAAAAATTAAATAGGCATGTCACCAATGGCCCAAGACCACTTCCTGTAGGTCTCCAATCAGGGATTTGAATAATTGTTGGCATTTTCTGTCAAAAAGTTCACAAAGCCTCATCAAAAAGATCACTTTCTTCTAGGGCTAAGCAGAAGGATGGGAGAAGAAAGACTAGGTTTCAGCATATCATGACAGAACTCTCAGGAATCTCTACAGGAAGAGCTACAAAGCATATTTCATTTTGAAGCAATGAACTTTAATAGGAATTTCATTTTACACATGAACATACCCTGTGTGATAATCTCCAGTCTGTTTATTCATCAGCTGGAACTCAGGATGTGAACAGGAAGAGGATAGGACCAATGAATTTTATGTTCCTGAAATGTTACAAAAGGTATTAACCTTTCAATGATTCTTCATTCAAACCCAGGTTGCACAGTAAAAAGCAAAGCAATCTATTTTATTTTTTCTGCGATATTAAGGACAAACGGAAATCCTAGTTCACAACTGGAGAAACAGTGAATTGGAAAGATTTTATGCTATTTATTTTTATGCTTATTTATCTGTTCAGGAGGAGTCATGTAAGTGACACACAAACAGCAGGATCATCAATGCAGCAAACCAAAATCATATATAATGATTGAAAATTTAGCTCAAAGGCCTTTCTATTGGTCCTGATCCAGACAAACATCTTCCAAAAGCATCTTTTTCTTCCAAAATATCTAAGATGGCTGAACTGCAGTCGTAAGTAAATGTACTGTGAATTTTTAATCTGACTTACTAGGGGGTTGGACAGGTGCACTTCTAATAAGCGCATGTTATGGAGAAAAACTGTGTGAATTTCTTTGAAATCAAGGACAAAGCAAGGATTTGTCATTCATTCTGACTTCACTTTCCTGGGATGTGAACGACAGGTGGCTTAAAACCAGAAAATTATTATGCATAACTCCATGAGATAATTTTTTTTGACTACTCTAATTTTAAACCAACAGTCGAGATACAAAATAGGTAAACAGCATCTGAAAATTACTCCTAAGAGCTGTAAAGTGTCCAATTACTAGTTTCCCACTACCCAGAAAAGTATCCTAGCAGGTATAGCAAGAGATTTTTTTCCCCCATGCTTCACAGGCTTTTAGCAGGGAGAATGCATTTCTTCCTGCATGTTATTTATCAGTCAGAGAAATTAGATACATCATCCATCCAGGGCTTTTCCTACAGCTTGTCTTTTCACTGGGCTATTACCATAAGAAATTTGAGATTAGTGGTTTTCCTCCTCTGTTTAATTATTCCTGTCACCTGCATATGTGAGTCAACCTCACATACTAGACTTTCCATGAGGAGCAGCCTTTCACGAAGGTACTGTCATCCTGTGATACATCGCAAGTTAACAGCTTTCTTGACAGTATCAGCTAGCACATTTAAGGCAGTAAGGATGTGGAAAATCACAACTCTCCATTCAATACCACCTTCAAAACACATTTCTGGGATGGAGTGTTACATTTTGTTCAGGAGTACTCGTACTACATACCCTGAGGGAGCCACTGGAAAAATCAGTTCGTCACAGCTGGAAGCCCAGATAGATAAACCGGTGCCGTTCTTATGCTATGCGCAAACAACGAAGTATGCACCGCTTGTATACACTGCCTCTTCACCGAGGACTGGGAATAAGAGCCATCTTCACACATCATATCATATAAATACTTGGAATTTAAGGGGCTAAAGGATCTGAGAAATCTTCATCTTTCTCTCAAGTATCTATATGCTAAACTGGGGGATGCTGAGTTGTTTCTGAGGTTGTGGGATCCTACCAGCCATGTCCCACGCCTGAATAAGGTCCTTGTTCGTGCCCGGATTTTCCAGCCTGCTCCCTTCCCTGCAAAGACAGCCTCAATGTCCCAGCCAAGGCAGGGTGTGGGGTCAACACCCTATTCCCAAGAGACCGCTGAGATGGACAGCCAAGGGAGCACTCGAGAGTTTCAATGAAACTGTAACACTGCTGGCCAGAAAATTAAGACCCGTATCCTCATATCCTTACTGGCTAAGTCTCAGCGTTTTCTTCCAGACTTTGGGTATTTAAAGTGCTTTGAATACGAGAATGTCTTGTTTGTGGCCATGCACTGAATGTACAGCAGGGCTGAAAACAACATTTACTGGGATGTTGTAGCACTTCCTAGCATTAGAGGTGAGATTCTCGTTGCAACTAACATGACTTCGGTGTAGTTCAGACAACATTGCAACGGGACCAGGTCATAGGTTTTCTCACTGATGTCTGAACAGAACCAAATTAGTCTTCCCCTTCTGCCCCGTATCACTAATGGAAGTACACGTCCCTCACACAGCTCTTATACAACAACCACAAAGAAAAATCAAGTATCAGTACAATTCCTTACAGAGCAGAAAGACCTTGTCTCTTGTATACTTTTAGATAATAATTAGCATTTTTCACTTAAAAACTGTTCTGTAGAGCTCGGGAGTTGCAAAGGATGTCATGTTATGTATCAGTTGCTATGGTAACTAATCCTTACTAAGAGGAAGAAACAGAGCAAATCTGTAGAAGTCCATTCCTCACTACGAACAAAGGATGCCGCTAAATAATCTTCATTTTGCAACCCATTGCCTTCCTTTGTTTTACTTTTACCAACAAATGATTACAACTGATTTAGTACAGGATTAAGCTTTTTTTTTTTTATTTCAGTCTGAATATTCTGAATTTCCCATTTTCATGGCATGTCAGAAAAACAATGTAATTGAACTCAGAAAAAAAGAGGAGGATTTGTGAAGGGGGTTGAGTCAATTCCAGACCTGTGACTGATTTTTTTTTTTTTTTTTTATAATTTCTGTGAAGATATAATATTAATGAGGAGTCTTTATGGGACATACTTTGGGTTGGAAATGGTTACATTTCCCAGAAAAATTACATCTAGTGAAGAAATTAGGGAAATTTTACCTATTTCTCTATTTCTATCTCTCTGTCCTGAACCAGAGAAGTTTACCAGGACTGGTAAGGTCCTTCACGTCTCATTCGCTCTGACCCCAATGTAAGCCTCCATCTTGCAGTGAGATTTATATTTGGTTTATTCTCCTTTCATAATTACTTTCGGAAATATTGTTTGCTGGTGGCACAGAACTCCTGAAGTTTGTTCGCCAAGTCTGACTCGGTGGCAAACTGACTCTTCAAAGAAAAGTACAAGCATCAATTAGGTAAAAGAGACATTTCCTTCTACCCTATCCCTATCAGTCAGTAGTCCCTGGGAATTCTGCCCAGAGAAAAGGTAGTAACAGTTTTCATAAAAATCCATGGGAAAAAAAAAGGACTACTTCACTGGTGTAGCTTTATCCCAGTGTGAGACTTAAACAGAGCAGTTTGGGCGCACCGCTCTTGAGAGCCTCCGACAGCACAGCTACTGCAAGGGGCAGCTTTTTGCCCGATCGCAGGGGTTACCCTAGGCACAAAGACAACACAAACACTATGTCAAAAGAGACAGGGACATTTCTGCAGTTGAAATATGAGGAGAGGAGATGGTGGTGGGTAGGAACAAAGACAATAGTTTTATAAAAGCTCCCTCAATCGTGTCAAAAGATTTCTCATTCACTTTTCTTGGCTCCTTCCTTTATCTGTCTTCTCACTGCTGTCTTCCGCAACAAGACAAGAATCACGAAGAATTAAACAATCTAATTCAAAGAGCTGTGTAACAAAAGTGTGTTTGATATTGTTCAGGGGTACAGGAGAAAAAGCAAACAAATTAGCAATTGTATTAATTAGCTTTCTTACCAATCTACTAGCAAAGAAAAGTCATACTTTGCCAGGCTGAAAACTGCAGAATAAAGCCACAAACACAGCTTGGGAAGCGCAGACATTTAATATGTGACACCACTTGGAATAACTATGAGCAATGGATTACATTTATCAGGTTTACCAAACCACGTGCCTACAACCAAAAACCATACAGGCTGAGGGATGAAGGGATCGAGAGTAGCCCTGCTGCGAAGGACTTGTGAGTACTGGTGGATGAAAAGTTGGACATGAGCCAGCAATGTGCGCTCACAGCACAGAAGGGCAACCAGCTCCTGGGCTGCATCCAAAGCAGCGCGGCCAGCAGGACCAGGGAGGGGATTCTGCCCTTCTACTCCGCACTGGTGAGACCCCACCTGCAGTGTTGCGTCCAGCTCTGGAGCCCTCGGCACAGGAAAGATGTGGACGTCTTGGAGAGGGTCCAGAGGAGGCCACGAAGATGATCAGAGGGCTGGAACACCTCTGCTGTGAGGAGAGGCTGAGGGAGTTGGAGTTGTTCAGCCTGGAGAAGAGAAGGCTCTGAGGAGACCTTCTTGCAGCCTTCCAGGACTTAAAGGGGGCCTATGAGAAAGATGGCGACAGACTATTTAGCAGGGCCTGTTGGAATAGGACAAGGGTTAATGGTTTTAAGCTAAAAGAGGATAGATTCAGACTAGAGATAAGGAAGAAATTTTTCAGGCTGAGGGTGGAGAAACACTGGCAGAGGTTGCCCAGAGAGGTGGCAGCTGCCCCATAGCTGGAAACATTCCAGGTTGGGTTGGACGGGGCTCTGAGCAACTCGATCTATTTGAAGATGCCCCTGCTCATTGCACGGGGGTTGGACTAAATGACCTTAAAAGGTCCCTTCCAACTCAAACTATTCCATGATTCTAAAAAAATCACTTAGAGGAGATAAACGTAACTCTGCTGTAAGAATGCTCTCCTTCAGCCAGTAGCGAGTCAGAATTGGTACGCTGTAAAGGACAGGAAATTCCTTAACCCTTCTAATTGCTGGCCTTAAGAACTCGAAGCAAGCGCAGAAAAATGAGGATCTAAAAAATTCTGCCATATGCATCATTAATTTGTATATTTAGAACAAATCATAGAACAAACAGGTGTTTATTGCGGAAAAGAGTTCTATGATCATGACTTAGTTTCCAGTATCTGTATCAAGAGCTGGATGAAATAATTTATTCCCTCAACTAAAATGCTCCCTATCCCAAGAGACATTGCAATGGAGATGACATTCCTCTAGATAAGCTCTAATACTGCCTTATGGAAGAGAAAAATCTACCATATGAAATAACTTTTTTAATGTTTGAATGCTACAGTGTCAGCAGAGCAGCTGCGAGAAGGAAAGAAAACCAGGTGCTATCCTTGAAGTATGTTTGACGGGAAATAACCTAAAAGCAGTAGATCACTAAAAAAGTGGCACAGCCAGACCTTAAGGGAAAAGGAAAAGCTGCAAAAGCTTCTAGAATTTTTTAGGGTTATTTGAGACCAGCTAATTACACAGTCGAGGGAGCTGAGCTCAGGCAGGGCTGGTGACAGGAACAGAGCTGCTTGATCTAGGTCACAGAACTGCTATAGCTCAGGTTTTTCTATCTGAAGGACTTTTATAGCTCCCATCTGCATAGTGTCTAAGAGCCTTACACTCGTTTAATGTGTTTATTCTGAAAATGTTCCTGTGGGGCAGGGAAGCATTGTTACTGCCATTTTACTCATAGGAAACTAAAACCTAGAGACTGTAAGGAAGATCCTCAGTTGGCATAAATTGTCAAAGCTCCATTAAAACCAAGAGCGTTCCACTGACTCTCCAGTGAGGCGACAGGAACTAAGATGGTTTAAGCTGGCTGAAGTTTTTCCCTGCATGATTTGTCCAAGGTCACACAGGATCATGATATTATTGGAAAATTAAACCGGTCTTCTGAGGAACACTAACGACTGGCCCATCATTTTGTTTTTCACGTCTGATACGGGCAAACGAGACTGAAGAAGAAGCGTGAGTCCCAGAGCTGTAAAATGTACAGATTTAATTTACCTGTGCTATGGCAGCCTTGTTCTGGGGTGGGGGGAGTAATTCTTGCTGTATTTCTGATGATACATTCCTTTTCTGCGACCCCTGCTCTTCCCTCAGTATGTACTTTCCTGGTAGTTGCCATCACTCTCTCCAGTCTGTCCCCATGTCCCCAGCCTTGGGGTCCTGTACTCCCCTCCCCTCCCCATGCTTTGTGGGATGCAGCAGCAGCCCGTGATCCCAAGGCTCCATCCTTTGCCACCACCCAGCTGCCAGCAGAAAACCTTTCCAGGCTAAATGCACAGTATCTTTCAAAGCCAATGCCTTAGCATCCAAACACTACGACATGGTTTGGCCAAGTATCAGCAAAAAGACCACAAGGAGAGCAAAAGGTGTATCATCAATGCCTGGTGCTGAAGACACACCGTTATTCTACCAGCAGCAGAGAAAATACCAGAACTTGATGGAAGGTGCTTATTTCTCATGGAAATGAAGTTGAGAGATAAGTATACAGAACTACAACATTTTTCCAAAACTAATGGTCAGATCTTTTAAAAGATTTCACTGAATTCTTTCACTGAATTTAAGGCGCTTTGAATTTCACATTTATGAAACATAAAAAAATATTTTGCACATTTTTTTATACTTTAGCTGCAACAGAATAAAACTACACAAGTCACTTCCTGCAAGTTGCTGTGCATATCAACTGCTACACTAAGATCCATCTTATCTGTTGATGCTACATCTGGCAGCTTTGAACAACATTCATTACATTTGAATTATTCAGGTAGAAAACTTGCCAAGCCTCAAAACAATGAGCAGGGATGACAGATGTCAGTCATTTCCTCTGACAGGTCAAATGCAAATTTTTGCTTGAAAAGTTGACGTTTTGCAGCATTTAAAACAAAAGAATTATCACTAGCGTATGAAGTGAATTAAGGTGCATAAACTAAATGCCAGTGAAAGATATATGTGCTAATAACATAAAATTACGACCACGTGAACAAAGTACCAACTAGGAGCAGCACAGGGAGTGTACTGCTATTTATCTAAACAGAAAAAGATTTGTGCTCTCACTGGAAATACGTTTACAGCAGTCAAAAGGGAAGCCTTGAACCTGATAAAGAAGGTCTGCTCTTTCTTTGATCCTATCAATCAAGAGTCCAGTAGGTCCTAACTCAAATAAGTTACATGTTAGTTTCACCCTCGGACAAATACCGAGTCTTTTTCTGTCTACCATACTGAAGAACAATCGATTTACGCCTCTTTTAGGAATGTAAGAAATGATCTCTGGAATGTAACTGATACTTGCAGGGTTATTGACCGTTGCCTCCACACAAAAATATCAAGGTGACAAATCCATTTGA
>NW_010518683.1:72165-73131 GCF_000687285.1 Phaethon lepturus | reverse complement strand
CTCCGCGACTCGTCACTCACTCAGTGGGTTTCACACGCCCCCGGGGAGCAAGACCAACAAGCCGGGCGGCAAGCGAGCGCCTGCCACGCGTGAAGCGAACCCCTGACAGAAAACGCGTCTGAAAGCGTGACTCAAGCACGCTGCGGGCCGGCCGGGGCGCGACGGGCTGCCGTGTTGATTTCCGTGTTACACTTCCTCCTGTAAAATACAATACATATTAATTTAAAAAAGGTCATTCAGTAAAAAGCCACCATCACGTCACCGAAAATGAAAGAAAAAAAACAGCAACAAAACAGCTGGCCCGTACGGGGATCGAACCCGCGACCTTGGCGTTATTAGCACCACGCTCTAACCAACTGAGCTAACCGGCCAGCCCATAGTACGGGGTTCCTCTGCGGATTGATAGCGGCACGTTGGCCCTCCCGTCCCGGCCGGAGCCATGGACTCCCCGTCCCCCGGGACCGGGCCGTCCCCGGTGCGAACACACGTTTAATTGACCAGCGCAACCGGCAAGCACTCGGCCCCGCCCGTAGAGATGCAGCGCTTGGGAGGTAACAGCCACAGGACACGTTCATGGGGCGACTTCACCTGCGAGTCAATAGGGGTAATACTTCCCCGGGTTTTCTGGGATAGGATTCCAGTTTCATTTAATTAAACAAAATAATTTCTTTGGGCATTTATTTTAAAGCATTTACTTTTCTGGCTCTTTAATGCACCGTTGGGACTTTAGTTTGCATGGACAAATGATTCACCTTTTCCTCGTGTTTTCCTTCTTACTACATACGCAGACTTAAGAGACAACTGCGCTTTGAAGCCTACGTTAAAACCCGTTATTGCCGTTTAGCAAAAGCCAGACACTTCTGGGGGGGGACGGGGGACGCCTCTCCGAAGCGCCGGGTGTTTCGGAGACCGCCTCACGACAGCTCGGCGACAAGAAGCGGTTCGTACGGAGCGGGGCCGCCGTCC
>NW_010518683.1:71568-71940 GCF_000687285.1 Phaethon lepturus | reverse complement strand
CCCCCGAGCCGCCGCGCCCGCTGCCGGTTTTTTGCGGAGCGCTCATGGACCGAGGGCTGCACGCATGAACCCCGTGCCAACGTAAAGCGCAACGCCACCGTCCCATGGAAGACGGACGGGCGAGCGCTCCCGCCCTGCCAGCTGACGGTCCCCCTGCGCGCCCGCCCATGGCGCTCGGAGCCCTGGGCATGCGCAGTGCCCTTAGCGAGCAGAGGCGGGGCAATTAAAGACGCCGCCACCTGCGTGGTGCTCGCTGCGCGTGCGTCACCTCCCTCCTCTCCAGGCGGGTGGCTGCACTGCGCCTGCGTGGCCCGGCGTGTCGTGCCGTTGAGACACGTGACGTGACACCGCGGGGGCGGAGCCAGGGGCGGG